>NC_044905.1:914425-1214425 GCF_001633185.2 Quercus lobata
CGAGGACCTGACATAACTTAGTTTCTGTTTAACATTTCAATATACATCATAGGACGTTAATTTCCACCAAGTTTGTGGTCCGAGGACCTGACATAACTTAGTTTCTATTTAACATTTCAATATACATCATAGAACGTTAATTTCCACCAAGTTTGTGGTCCGAGGACCTAACATAACTTAGTTTCTGTTTAACATTTTAATATACATCATAGGACGTTAATTTCCACCAAGTTTGTGGTCCGAGGACCTGACATAACTTAGTTTCTATTTAACATTTCAATATACATCATAGGACGTTAGTTTCCACCAAGTTTGTGGTCCGAGGACCTGACATAACTTAGTTTCTGTTTAACATTTCAATATACATCATAGAACACAGGAGTACAGGATGTATGGTTGACGTAAATTAAAAGAAATATTTGAATTGAAACACTTTTATTAATAATAATACCTCTTGAGATTATTTACATTCCAATGATGAAGTACAGCTTTTTCATCTAGGTCTTCCAGATAATAGGCTCCTATTCCCGCTACTGAAGTGATCCGATATGGCCCTTCCCAATTAGGTCCCAGTTTTCCCCAATTTGGATTCTTGGTGGCCCTCAGAACTTTTCTTAGCACCAAATCCCCTACGGCTAACGGCCTCATCTTCACATTACTATCATAGCCCTGCTTAAGTTTATGTTGGTAGTAAGCTAGTTGAACCATCGCGCTCTCCCTTCGTTCCTCAATCAGGTCCAAAATTTTCTCCAACATCGCATCATTACTATCCGAAGAGAATGTACTGGTCCTTAACGTTGGGAATCCAGTTTCCAGGGGAATGACAGCCTCGGCCCCATAGGTCATGGAAAAGGGGGTTTCCCCCGTTGAACATCAGGGTGTTGTCCGATACGTCCAAAGCACATGTGGCAATTCTTCCACCCACTTTCCTTTCGCGTCATCCAGTCTCTTCTTAAACCCATTGACTATTACTTTGTTAACGGCTTCAGCCTGCCCATTGTCTTGTGGATAAGCCGGAGTGGAATATCTGTTTCTTATACCCAGTTCTGAACAATATTCCCTAAAGGCATTGCTATCGAATTGGAGTCCATTATCTAAGACAAGAGTGCGGGGAATTCCAAATCGCGTAACAATGTTCCTCCAAACAAACTTCTTCACATCTACGTCCCTAATGTTCGCTAAGGGCTCAGCTTCAACCCATTTAGTGAAGTAGTCTGTGCCGACCAGCAGGTGCTTCTTGTTTCCTATGGCTTTAGGAAAAGGCCGACAATGTCCAGCCCCCACTGGGCAAAAGGCCAAGGGCTAGAGAGAGGGTTAAGAACTCCTCCTGGTTGGTGGATATTTGGAGCTTATCTCTGACACTGATTGCACTTTCTAACGTACTCCTGCGCTTCATTTCGCATATTTGGCCACCAATATCCTTGTGTGATGGCTCGACATGATAGAGACCTTCCTCCTGTATGGCTTCCACAAATGCCCTCATGCAATTCCTCCAAGATTGACTCTGCTGCCTCAAGAGGCACACAGAGCAGGTATGGCCCAGAGAAGGACCGTTTGTATAACTTTTTATCCTCAGATAACCAGTACCAAGGAGCTTTCCTTCATATTTTCTCAGCTTCCACCTTATCTTTGGGCAATATGTCACTTTCAGGGAACTTTAATATGGGATCCATCTAGCTTGATGACGGATTGGTTTGACTGATTTGGCAAACCTCCTTTTTTGGTGGGGTGGAGGTACACAGGTCTTCGACGATAATCACCCGAGGAAAATTTCGTACTGAGGAGGTGGCAAGGGTTGCCAAGGAATCAGCGTGGGTATTTTCACCTCGAGGAATATGCAATAAGTCGAAAGACTCAAACTTCGTTCGTAGACGCCTAACCCGGTCCAGATACCCTTGCGTCCTTAGGTCTCGGGCCTCCAACTCTCCTCTCACCTGGCCGACTACCAATCTCGAGTCTGAGAATAACTTCACAGCCTTTCCACCCATTTTACGGACCATACTCATTCCCATTATCAAAGCTTCGTATTCTAATTCGTTGTTAGTAGCCGAAAACCCTAATCTTAACGACTTCTCGATGATGACCTCCTCGGGGGATATCAACACCAATCCCAATCCTGCTCCCCGTTGGTTTGCGGCCCCATCCACGTACACCCTCCAAAAGGACTCACCTTGTGCAGATATTAGGCCAACCGATTTTTCATCCATGTGACCTTGATTCATATTAACTTCTTCTGGGCATTCGGCGAACTCAGCCACCAGATCGGCAAGGACTTGACCTTTCACAGAGGTGCGAGGCATGTATTTGATATCGAAAGCACCCAAAATCATGCCCCACTTGGCAATTCTTCCGGTGTAGTCAGCACTTCTGAGTATGGACTTAAGAGGCAGTTGGGTCAAGATAACCACGGTATGGGCCTGAAAGTAGTGTGGAAGTTTGCGTATTGCATGGACCACCGCCAATATGGCCTTCTCTAATGACAAATATCTCACATCGGCCTCATGGAAGGGATTTACTCACATAATAAACTGGCCTTTGGACGCCATTGTCTTTTCGTATCAAGACGAAACTAACTGCATGAGGGGTTACCGCCAAATAAGCAAACAACACCTCATCCACCTCAGGACTAGACATGATAGGTGGCCTGGACAAGTATTCTTTCAACTGCTGGAACGCTTCAGCACACTCTGCGGTCCATTCAAATCCTTGCCACTTATGTAATAGGTGGAAAAAAGGACGACACCTCTCAGCCGACCTGGAGATGAACCGATTCAACGCAGCAGTCATCCCAGTCAGTTTCTGCACTTCTTTTGGATTCCAAGGTGCTTGCAAATCGTTGATGGCCCTAATCTGGTCTGGGTTCACCTCAATTCCTCTATGGGTCACCATGTACCCCAAGAACTTCCCGGAACCTACACCAAAGGAGCATTTTGAAGCATTCAAGCGCAACTTATGTTTTCTCAGTATCCCGAAGATACTCGTGAGGTCCTCCACGTGTTCGGATACCACTTTACTTTTCACAACCATATCATCGATATAAACTTCAATACTTCTACCCAGTTGCGGTTCAAACATTTTCGTCATCATGCGTTGGTAGGTAGATCCAGCGTTTTTCAAGCCGAAGGGCATCACCTTGTAATGGTAGTTCCCAATCGGGTTCACAAAAGCAGTCTTTTCTTGATCGTCGGTGGCCAGCGGTATTTGGTGATACCCTTGGAAGGCATCCAAGAAGCTCATCCTAGGGTGACCCACGGTCGCATCCACCAACTGGTCGATCTTCGGCATAGGAAATGGATCCTTGGGGCAGGCCTTATTAAGATCTGTGAAGTCCACGCACACCCGCCATTTTTCAGTCTTCTTTTTTACTACCACCGTATTGGCCAACCATTGAGGATAAAAAACTTCCTTGATAGCCCCAGCCTGTTTGAGCTTGGCAACTTCGCCTCTAACCGCCTCAGCGTGTTCCTTCGATGGACGCCGAGGAGGCTGCCTCCTTGGCATAACGGCGGGGTTCACGTTGAGTCGATGACAAATGAAATTCGGGTCCACCCCTGGGGCTTCGTACGGGTTCCATGCGAAAACGTCCACATTGGCTCGGAGGAATTCCAGCAAAATCGCCTTCTCTTGCAAAGGCAATTTAGCCCCAACCTGGAAGAATTTTTTTCGATCACCAGCAACAACTACCCTCTCTAGATCTTCGCACTCTACCTCATCGGCTGGTACGCCCACGCCTGATACCGGGGACTTTAATTGCTATAACTCATTGTCGGCCATAGCCGAGGTTTCTGCTTCTGGCCGATGCTGTATAGCCGCTACCAGGCATTGCCGAGCAGCCGCCTGACTCCCTACTATTTCCAATACTTGGTCTCCGGATGGATACTTCACCTTCTGATGCAGAGTAGACGAGACCGCTTTAAGGGTGTGAAGCCAAGGTCTGCCCATAATAGCCGTGTACGGCGAAAAAACATCTACGATAATAAAGTCCACATCCACCACATTCGTACCTGCTTGCACAGGCAGCCTGATCAATCCTTTGGGAGTGACCATCCTTCCCTCAAAACTTACTAGAGGAGAGTTATAGGTTGTTAAGTCCTCTGGCTTCAAACCTAGCCCCTTGTACAAGTCTGGATACATTACATCCACAGCGCTACCCTAATCAACCATCACTCTTCTGACATCGTACCCGTCAATTCTCAACGTTACCACCAAAGCATCCTCATGGGGCTGTATGGTCCCAACCATATCTTCATCTGAAAAGCCTAGAATCAGGGGGACACACACCTTGGCTCTTTTCAATGCTTGGGAATGATCCTCGGCCGGGGATCGGGACACCGACAATACTCTGGAGGGGCAAGATCCGGTCCTTCCCGGGACCGCAAAGATAATGTTAATCGTACCCAGAGGGAGTCTTGATGAAGCGTCCCCACGCACCTCTGAACCTGCTTGGCTCGCCCTTCCACTGGAGTGATGCAAGAGTTGTTTTAATTTCCCTTCACGGACCAACTGCTCCAAGTGGTCCCACAAATTCCTGTAGTTATCCGTCGTATGCCCATGATCCTGATGATAATGGCAGTACAAACTCGGGTTGCGTTTCCTAGGCTCTCCCGCCATCTTGTTCGGCCATTTGAAGAATGGCTCGTTCTTTATCTTCTCCAAAACCTGTTGCACTGGTTTCCGAAATACTGCATTAACAACCTGGGCGTCCGCCGAACCCGACTGCCCAACAAAATCCCTCCGTGGTCGGCTGTTATTATAACGGTCCGACCTGAAATCCCTCCTCTCCTGAGGGATCACCTTGGCCTTTCCTTTTCCCTGAAGTTGATCTTCCTCTACCCTTCTGTATTTATCTATTCTGTCCATCAGTTGGCGCACACTGGTGACAGGTTTACCCGTCAGGGATTTCCTCAAATCGTGATCAGCTGGGAGACCAGCTTTGAAAGTGGTTATAGCCACAGCATCGTTCTTTCCCTCTATTTCATTAAACATTTCCCAGTATCTATCCGAGCAATTCTTGAGAGTCTCGCCCTCTCGCATAGACAGAGTCAGCAAAGATCCCAAAGGCCGAGGAGTCTCGCTGCATGTAATAAAGCGAGCACCAAAAGCCCGCGTCAGTGTTTTGAAAGATCCAACAGAATTGGCCCTTAAGCCGTTGAACCACCTCATCGTCGTCAGACCCAAACTCGATGGAAAAACTTTGCACATCAAAGCCTCGTCCCTGGAATAGATAGCCATCTTCTGGCTGTAATAGCTTACATGTTCCACCGGATCTGAATGGCCATCATACAGAGAGAACGTAGGCTGATGGAATCGCCGAGGATGAATCGCATCGTCTATGTTTCTTGTAAAGGGCGACTTGGAAATTTGACTCAAGGTTTTGTTCATGGCATCGTTTCCCAAACCCCTACTAGGTGGACTTCTACGCTTACTTCGATGGCGATACTCCTTTTCATAGGAGAAAGTTTCGCTTGGCGGAGTTCTCGATCTCCGCCTATAACTAGCTCCATCCGACTCCTCAGATGATGGTTCGGAGCAAGGTGGGGAGCGCTCCCGCCGTGCATGGCGCAACTCTCTCTTCAAATCTGCAATCTCACGTTACAGATTCCCATCATGCTTCGCGTAGGAGACGTGACTCTTCCCACGAGAGTGGCTTCTGGTGGTATGAGTTGTATGTACACTCCCCTCATGGCCCTCTCTCCGTTCAGGACTCCTTCGAGGATCACCATGCTGGGAGCCCCTTGACTCTGCCTGGTGCAAGTTGGCATCCTCCTAATGCGGTCCCGCAGCGTGGTGATGTGGACCCATTTCCTCCATCAGAAACATTGCACCGGAAGTCCTTTAAGTTAACACAAGCTCTTCCCGCAGACGGCACCAATTGTAAGGACTCAATTTGTAACGACCCAAAACGATACTGGGTTCGCACGTACATAGGCCCAAACAATATAATTTGTAGAGCGTGGGTGTTAAGAACGAGGTTAACTTTTGTGTAATGAAAAGATTCACCCTCACGTATATTGAAGGCCCAGAGCTGGCACAACGATCGTTTTGTTTTGGTAATCGATACAGTTCTTTTTCTTTTTTACGTTCTTCTTCTTCAGTTTATGCTTTCTTTCTCTCTTTTTTTGTTCCGATCTTCTTGCATGTTCTTCTTTCAGTTTATATACCACCCTTTGTGTTCCATCCTCACCACACACATGTAGGTTGGGTTCGGAGGATTTCTTTCTGTCCCATCTAGCACCTCCTGGAACTTCCTATAGGCAGCTGTAAGGCTGCCTCCTTACTGTTCAGGTATCACCTCCATATTAATGCGGCCAAAGAGTTGGTTGAAAGGTAATTAATGCGGAGGCAGCTGTAGTTATAGATATTTGTTTGCCTTTTCTTTTTTTACCCTTGGTCTGTTATCCTATCTTCGGTGGTGACATAATTCTGAGGTCCGGTTGTAACAAGATCGCGTCTTACTCGTCCTCGGACGCATACTGCCGAGGAGTATGGCGTCCTCGGATGAATACAGAACTCTACTTTCGTGATATTGACTACCACCCCCCTTCGGTAATTGCCTTATGACCTGACTTGGCCTCCTCGGATGGATATGCATCCTCGGATGGGCCACAGGCCCAACGATCCTGACCTTAATGGGCCTGTTGATTGATAGGCCCCACAATTTTATATATTCTTTGATACCAAAACGACGTGTTTTGGATCTGACATTAAGTTTAATGTTAGTTCCAAAACTACGTCGTTTTGATATTTAGCTTAAAAAAAAAAAAAATGATAGCATCACAATCTTAAACCCTAGAAATATTTATACCCACCTCCTTATTCTTTCATCAGCCGTCCAAGCCCCAAACTCTCCCTCTCCCATAAACGTCTGCCTCCTCTCTCTTTCTCTCTCCTCACTTCTCTGTCTTCACCTCCACTGTTTGCTACTTGCTACCACCGTATTCTGCCCCTTAATATCACAAATCTTGGAGTGTCACTCTTTCCTCTGTCGTTTTCGCTATTCTCAGGAAGTTTTATAGAAGATTTCAAATTTTGATGCTGCTCCTTACAATGCTTTCTTTGAGGTTTGTTTAAGTATTTTATTTTCAATGGTTTTGAATGATCTTTTATGGATTCAGTTTAGTTTTTTTTTTTTTTTTTTTTAAATGGGTTTTTTGTGGATTCAGTTTATTTTTTTAAAATGGGTTTTTTGTGATTTGAAATAAGATATTGTGTTTGATTTTGGGCACTGATTGACGAAACCAGATTTTTATATAGTTAATAGATATGGATTCAGTTTAGGTTTTTTTTTTTTTTAATGGGTTTTTTGTGGATTCAGTTTAGTTTTTTGAATGATTATGATGGGTTTGAGTTGTTAACTACATTGTGTTTGATTTTGGGCAGTGACTAACAAAACCAAATTTTTATATAGTTAATCGATATGGATTCAGTTTAGTTTTTTTTTTTTTTTTTTTTTTTTTAAAATGGGTTTTTTGTGATTTGAAATAAAATATTTTTGAGAGAAAGATTGTGAATTTGTTTGTGTTTGTGTGTTTTCTTTTGTTTCTTTTTTCTTTTTATGGTATATTTGGCTTTTTGAATGATTATGATGGGGTTTGTGTTGTTAACTACATTATGTTTGATTTTGGGCAGTGATTGACGAGACCAGAAATTCCTGAGCCGATCTAGTCCTCTCATCCTAAAATGATAGAGAAGAGATACAGAGAGTTCTTCCCACGTTTTTTTTTTCCTTTCCTCTTGAGCCGATTTGGTCTTGCCATCCTGAAATGTTAGAGAGAAAAGAGAGAGAGAAGAGATATAGAGAGTTCTTCCAGAGAGAAAAGAGAGAGAAAATATCCGGAGAGTTCCAAAGAGAAAATGCACCGTTTAGCACTCCACAAACGGACAAAAAAGGACGAGGTTAGTAGACAAGTGTAGGCCCTTCTTCCAGTTGTTGCATAAGTGGAAGGGGTTTGAGCGGACCAAAGATTGTGCCTCGGCCTTCCAATAGTTAAAGGAATATCTTTTTTGGCCACCCATTATGTCTAGGCTCGAGGAGGAGGAAGTGCTATTTGCTTACATTGCTGTAGCCTTACATGCGATGAGCTTGGTACTGATACAAGTTGATGATGGTGTGCAGAGACCAGTCTATTATATGAGCAAATCTTTGCATGAAGCAGAGGTTCATTATCTACCATTGGAGAAAGCCATTTTGGCAATGGTGCATGCTACACGGAAACTCCCTCATTACTTCCAGGCTCACACCGTTGTGGTTCTCACCTAGCTTCCTCTTCAATCACTGCTTCGGAGAGCTAACTACACAAGGATGATTGTAAAATGGGGAACAATCCTGGGAGTTTTTGATATCAAGTATATGCCCCGTACTTCCATTAAGGGTCAGGTCCTTACGAATTTGGTGGCCGAGTTTACTGAGTCTCTAATGGGGGAGGACAAGGAAGAGCAATGCATGGATGAAAAATCAGTTGGCGTGGTCTTCCTACAAAGGCCTTTATCCTGAAAGGTGTACGTTGATGAGGCAGCGAATCAAAGGGGATCTGAAGTGGGGCTAGTTGTGGTATCTCTTGAAGGGGTGATTATTGAGAAATCCTTAAGGTTGGATTTCTCGGCCACGAACAATGAGGCTGAGTATGAGGCTTTGCTGACAGGATTTGGTTATGGTTCAAAAAATGGGAGGAAAAGTAGTGGAGTTATTCTCCAATTCGAGGTTGGTTGCAAGCCAGGTGAAAGGAGAATTAGAGGCCAGGGATTCGAGAATGTAAGAGTATTTAAATCAGGTTAGGCACTTGCAATCAGGATTCGGGTTTTTCACCTTAAAACAAGTCCCTAGAAGCAGAAACACACATGCAGACTCTCTTGCCACTCTCGCAACCTCCTCAGCACAGAGCTTACCTCGAGTTATTCTAGTTGAGGTTTTGTGTAGGCCCACCGAGATGGAGAGACGGAAGGCTCAAATTCATCAAATTAGGGTAGGGCCTAGTTGGATGGATCATATTGTACTATTCCTTAAGGAGGACATCTTGCTTGAGGAGAAGGGGGAGGCCGATAAAGTGTAGAGAAAAGCTCCTCAGTTTTGGTTGTCCGAAGATCAAAAGTTGTATAATCGCTCTTTTTCCGAACTGTATTTGCTATGCGTTCATTCTGAAGCAGTAGACCCACTCCTGGAAGAGCTACATGAAAGGATTTACGGAAGTCATACGGGAGGCAGATCATTGTCTCACAAGGCCCTCACTCAAGGATATTGGTGGTCAAATATGCAAAATGGAGCATAAGAGTACGTGAAGAAGTGTGATCAATGTCAGAGATTTACTCCAAACATTCAACAGCTAGAGGACGTCCTTAATCCTTTGTCTAGTCCTTGGCCGTTTGCTCATTGGGGCTTGGATATTGTAGGGCCCTTCCCTAAAGTAGCAGGAAATAAGAGATGGCTTTTGGTCAGCACTAACTACTTCACCAAGTGGGTTGAAGTGAAGCCATTAGCAATTATTAAGGATGTGGATGCCAAGAGGTTTGTGTGGAAGAATATTGTCACTCAATTTGGGATTCCTCATACCCTCGTCTCAGACAATGGGCTTCAGTTTGATAGCAAAGCTTTCAGAAGGTACTGTTGTGATTTGGGTATCAAAAATAGATACTTAACTCCAGTTTATCCACAAGGGAATGGACAGGCCGATGCTGTCAATAAAGTCATAGTGAATGGACTTAAGAAGAGGTTGGATGATGTCAAGCGTAAATAGGCAGAAGAGCTGCCACATGTTCTTTGGACGTATCGGACTACTCCTCGTAGGTCCACAGGGGAAACCCCATTTTCAATGACTTATGGAGCCGAGGTTGTGATTCCTCTTGAGATTGGATTCCTAACACTGAGGACAAGTTTATTCACTCCAGACAACAATGACAACCTATTAGAAAAGAGCATGGATTTAATTGAAGAACGGAGAGAAAGTGTCATGGTTCAATTAGCATATTATCAACAGAAACTCAAACAGGGGTACGACACAGGCGTGAAGTCAAGACCGTTAGCCCTTAGGGACTTGGTATTAAGAAAGGTTGTGGGTATTGCAAAAAACCCAGCATGGGGAAAGTTAGGGCCCAATTAGGAAGGGCCATACCGTATCACCTCGGTAGCTGGTATAAGTGCATACTTTCTAGAAGACCTAGACGAAAATGTTGTATCACGCCCCTAAAATATAAATAACCTGCGAAGGTATTATTATTAATGAAAGGCGATTCTGTCAAGTTTTTGTTAAAGTTATATGTCATGTTGGTCACTTGTTTGAATATTAAACAGAACCTTAGTCATGCCTAGTTACTCAGACCACATATCTTGGGTAAATTAATATTCTTGGTTACTTGTTTGAATATTAAACAAAACATTGGTCATGCCTGGTTCCTCGGACCACATACCTTGGGTAAATTAATATTCTTGGTTACTTGTTTGAATATTAAACAAAACCATGACTATGACTAGCCCCTCGAACCACATGTCTTAGGTAAATTAATATTTCTTGAGCAAATATCAATGTGTTAAACAAAGTCTCGGCCATACTTGGTCCCTCAGACCATATGCCTTGAGTAAAATAATACTTCGTAATTTCATCAAGAATGGGACCTCGGCATATGCATCATCATGAGAAAACGAGGACTCACCCTGGGTTTTGATTAAAGGATTCTGAAGGTACACTTATAGGGTACTTTTAAAATGAGAGACCTCAGATACCCCCTTTTTCTACTAAGTGTTTTGCTTGCCTCTAAGGACTTAGACATTCCTATTGATTATACAGTTTTTAGTACCAACACATAGTTATTTTTCTCACTGTTTACATGGGCTTAATTTATTGGAATTAACAACAATTCATTACTATTAGCTTTTGTTAAAGTATGGGTGTTCACCCTTAGAAGCATCATCAATCTAACCTTTCAGCATAAGGACAAAACAGTAACTACAGCCAATCAAAGATAAATATTGCAAGAAAAACAAAGGTATATATAGCAAAAGTTAATGTCTTTTCATTGAACAAAAGGAAAGATACATCATAAACAGTGGCCAACTGCCACAACAAAAGAGAAGTAAAAAAAAAAAAATCCTAAGCTAAGCCTTGGCTAGAGGAGGGTTTTCTTTGTAGGCTGGTTAGGAGACATGAGGATCAGCAGCCTTGCCCGAGCTGGCCTTCTTCTCCTGGGCCACGATTTGAGGCTTGACCGGTTTGGACCTTTTTGTCTTGGGAGCAACTTCCTTACCTCAGTCAGCCTCTGGGCCCTTAGCCTCTAGTAGAGCTTTAACTTCCTTGCCCTTGGCCACTTCCACCTACTGGCCTTGGTCACCAGCCTTGTCAAGCCCTTTGGAGGTCTCAGGAGGGGAAAGAGAGGCCTGGGTGTTTAGAAGCTGCTCAAGGGCAGTTGTTGTAGGGGCCGCATCCGCTTCAGGGCCCAGAAGTGCTGCAGGAGCTTCTCAAAGGTCTAGTGAGTAATAAACATTTCCAGCCCTCCTCCACTCTAAGGCAGCAGAAACTCCAGCCAGGTTCAATACCTCAGTCCACACATCTTGGCAGTAGTCCCTACAGACCTCAGCTAACTCCTCGGTCAAGCGGGCCTCGATCTCCTGCACATCAAGATCATAGAACTTCTGCTTTGAAGCATTCGCAGCTGCCTTAGTCGCCCGAGTAGCCTCCTTGGCCTTCTCTAGTTCTGTCTTCAAGTCCATGACCTCCTGTTTGGCCATGGCCAGCCTCAGCGCTTTTCCTCCCCCTCTCCTCAACAACTAGCTTCATACCAAGCTCCTTAGTCTTCTGCTTGGTGGCGCCTAAAACTTTGCAGGTCTCTGCGTGAAGATTGTCCGCGAGCCTAGCCTCGTTTCAGGCGTCTTTCACCCACTCCTCAGCCATAAACACATCCTAGATGGCCTGCACAAAAATGACAAAGGAATGCTTTGTCAAATAAGAAAATGACAACCCAGGATGAACTCAGTAAGGCGTGTCAAGAAACTTACCAATGCCAAGTCCCTCTTCAGGGACAGGAAGAGATCTTACTGCCTCACATTCTTCAAAGCAACCATGTCATTTGGCAACAAGAAGGGCTGCTCCAGAGCGTTGGTGAGGTAGTGGGCGTTCCCTCTCTAGAACTCCCTGATGGTAGAGTTTCATGGTATGACTGCCCCATCCAACTCCAACTGAGGGTTCCACGTTGGATTCGAAGGACGCACCTCGGCCATGTGCCGATCCTCCTTACTCTCGACCGAAGAGGCCTTCCCCTTGCCCTTGGCCGTCTTCGGAAGCTTTAGAGGAACCTCCTCATTGTAGGGGACCAACTCTCCCTCCTCGACCACCTCCTTGTTCTTCTTCCTCTTTTTCAAATTGGAAGGCGCAAAGGGGTTAACTAAAGGAGTAGGAGGAGCAGGAGGGAGCTGAGACCCTAAGGTGTCTTTGGGCGCCGACCCCTTGGCCCTGCCTGAAGGAGTTCACGGAGACCCTTCTTCCTCTCCAACGACATTTCTTTTTCTTCTTCTTCTTCCTTTGAACCGCTGGCTATGCGCATAACGATGAATCCAAAAGTACGAGTGCCTAAAGATCTGTCAAGCTCGTCTTCCAAATCCGAGACCTGAATCATAGGCTCTCCTGCTCCTCTCTCCCTTCCTCCAACTGAAATTGGTCTATCTTCGCCTCGAGTGATATGTGTAAAGAAGCTGTCTCTTCTCTTAGAATTGCTTCTTCACGAGGAAAACGATGGGAGGGCAGCTTGACCTGTACAGTGCCTTCTTGGGCTAGGAATCCGGGCACAGAAACGTCAATCCGAGCCAGTTGAGGATCACCCACTCTGATCACGTTGCCCACGTCCTGAAACTTATCAGACAGAGGTGTGAAGTTGAGGATAAGATAGACAGCTCTCAGTTGTCTGTTCTCTCTCACAAACACCTCAGATCTCAGCACCCTATTAAAATCTGGAACTTTGACAAAGTTGAGATTGGGAGCCATGTATTTTTTATTTGCAGAAAACAACCGAGAAGCAAAACCATAGTTAGAAAAATGAGTCATCAGCTAGAACGAAACAAAACACTTAAGGAATGAAGAAAGAAGCAAACTACAAAACTAATTCCCTTGTTAGAGGACCTAACCTAGGGTACCCCACTTGGTGCTCCCTCCTGGGTTGGGTAGTGAAGATCGTCTTGTCATTTACCCGAGACGATTAGAAAGTCATCTTTCAAGCCGTTGTTGGATTTGGGGAGACACAAGATGAGCCTAACGTCAGAAGACCTAGACTTAAGATAATAGCCAGAGTCTACAAGCAGATGGCACTCGTACATCCAAACAACGTTGTGCCAGGTGAGGCCCAATCCCATTTGCTCATTAAGAGCATCTACACTACCCAAGACTCTAAACATGTTAGGTACGTATTGGTGAAGGCAGATCCTATGGGCGATTAAGTAGTCCCTGGTCACTCTACCTATGGGGAGCCTTATTCGCCCTTTTATGAAGGCAGTCATGGGAATAACGACCTCCCCCTCCTTTTTGAGGGCATGCCACTCACCCAGAGGGCAATACCGCAAGGAAACACCCCGAGGAATGTGATACAGGGCCCTAAACCCCTCCATACCTGCGGGGGAATCTACTAAATAAGCAAACCTACCTATCTAAGCAGACTAAGGAGAAGGGAAAAAAAATTTTGTGAAGAAAGAAACAGAAAACAGAAGGCCGAGGAGACTGGACGAGGAGAAGAGAACCTAAGAATAAAGGAACTTATGAAAATCATGGCAAGGGTCACTTCAGGAGCTTCTTGAAAGTTTGAAGATTTGGAAAGTGGGAGAAATGAATCCCCAAGGCGCCTTATATAGGAGGCAGAGTTGGGTGGGAGTTATCCCACCTAAATTTTGAGGAAAAATACCAACTGTAGGATCTCCATCTCACCATAGGATGTGGGGGACAAGGTGCCGCATGGAGCATTTAATGAGACGTTACGGACTCCGAAGCGCCAAGAGAGGTTACAGGGCATGCGAAGTGACATTCTCACGTGGGAAAAACAAAGATGCTCGTGGCGCCAATCACCCAAGATCAAAACCCCATTTTTCTCCTCAGATAAGAGGAAAAAACTGGAGTTTTGAGGGGCTATTGTGGGTTACAAAAATTTAATAAGGAAATAATGTCACGTGTCATTCCCGAGGCTGAAGAGGTCAATGCAATTCCGAGGAGACTATACACTCGGATGGTAAGGCCGGAAGGGCGAGCCATGGCCACGTCAATGGCACATTACCAGAGGGGGCCATACTGTAAAGGAAGAGCTTCAAAAAGGGGTTAGCCCTGATGTGATTGGAGGGATAGTAGCTGCCATCACATTTAATGCACCCCACCAAACCCTCTGGTTACATTTATGTGGAGAAGACCCTTGAACAGTGCTGTCTTGATTGTCGCAACTCACAGAAGACTTTGGAGAGCGTCTAATAGGACAAGCACTTAACTAGTGGCTTACATGATCAACAAATGGAGGGTCAAGATTAGTCAAAAGAGGCTATATAATGTAAGAGGTCCTCCAGGGATGGAGAGGTTCATCTGAGAATCTATAAAAAAAAACACTATAGCATAAAGAACTGAAATTGTAATCAAGTCTAAGAAGAATATATCCAAGAACTACTCTCCTCGAACTTTGCGGAGAAAGGATTTCTTTGCATAAAATCTGTTTTTTTTTTTTTTTTTTGGCTTTATTTCAATCTTTAATCCATTGTGGGCGTTGTCCAACTCACTGAAACCTAGTTTTCAGCCCACTCTCTAAAAATTCTTTGTATTGGGCTTTTTGGGCCTTAATCCTATTACCTTGTGGGCTTAGGATCCAAAACCTGCCCCTACAACATCTCTTAACGAAATCATTCTAGAAAGAAGAATTTTCCTTTTAAAAAACAAGGAAAATGAATAGTCTTTTATTTGACTAGAAGAAAAGTCTTTAAATATGCGCTAAAATGGATACTATAAGAGTATGTATTTAAAAATATCTTTTATTTGGTATTAGAAATTAAATTTTTTTTAAGCAAGAATCTTACTTAATTTGTTAAAGAAATAGAAGTGATTGCGTGATAGAAATTTTGGGGGGGAAAAAAGAGATTAATTGTAGATAACCACCCTAAAGCAATGAGATAATTATATCATTTTCACCTAAACAGTGGTAATTAAATAACTAAAATACCCTAACAAATTTCACATATTTACCAATAGCCCTATCAGTCTTCCTCCTTCCCCAAACAAACAAGTTTTCAATTAGCCTTCAAGTTTTCTTCACTAGCCTATGTTAGTTGGATGTGGCCATACTTACATATTTGGTAGTTTTTCCTTTATAATTAGGGATGGTAATTTCACTCCAATCTACCGGTGCAATTTTTTCCCCCATAAAGGGTTATAGGAAGAGAACAAGGTGAAATCTTTGCCCTAACCACCATGACTGGACCAAAACGGAGTTTGGTTGCTCTACCCCACCTCGAGTATATTTATTAAAATGCCATTATATTTTTTATAATTAAAAGATTACCATTTTGACCATTAGAAACTTGATATTTTTAGTTAAGGCAACAATTAGTACCATTTATCACATCCATATTCTACATGTTTATCTTTTTTCCTTTGTATAATTAGGATTAAACCTCAATTACAATCAACTAAGTATTTTATTGCATGTAAGTCTTTCTTTTAACGGAATTTGCTTTCATTTAAGTTCCATTTGGGATCTGCTTATTTTGCTGAAACTAAATTTTTTTTGTTCAAAGTACTGTAGATAAAAGTCAAAGTTCGCTGAAATAGCACAATGAGACCCATGAATAATACCAAAAAGTACAGTGGGATCTATGAATAGTAGAAAAAATAAACTGAATAGTAAAATAAGTTAGTAAAAATAATTTTTGCCAAACGGACACTTTAGGGTCTGTTTAGGATCTGCTTATTTTTCGGAAACTGAAAACTTTTTACTGAAAATACTGTAGATAAAAATAAAAATTAGTTGAAATAGTACCGTGAGACTCGTGAATAGTATCAAAAAGTACAGTGGGACCCATGAATAGTAGCAAAAATAAGCTGAATAGTAAAATAATTTGGAAAAAATAATTTTTGCCAAACACACACTTAGGATCTATTTGGGATTCGCTTATTTTGCTGAAACTGAAAACTTTTTGCTGAAAGTATTGTAGATAAAGGTAAAAGTTAGCTGAAATAGTACAGTGAGGCCTATGAATAGTAGCAAAAATAAGCTAAATAGTAAAATAAGCTAGCTTTTTTGATTTGGAGCCAATCGCACACTTAGTCTCCAAGTTGCTCTATGTCCATTCCCTTTTCTCAAAGTTGCTTCGTGTAGTTCAGTATTTCAGTTTAGGGTCTGTTTGGGATCTACTTATTTTGCTGAAACTGAAAACTTTTTTGCTGTACTGTAGATAAATGTAAAAGTTAGCTGAAGTAGTACAGTGGAACTCATAAATAGTACCAAAAAGTGCAGTAGGGCCCATAAATAGTAGCAAAAATAAGCTGAATAGTAAAATAAATTGACTTTTTAATTTTTGCCAAACATACACTTAGTCTCATAAGTAATTTAGTTGTAATTTGTTGAAATTGTATAATTATGTATGATGATTGAATGATAAGTAGAAGTATGAAAGAGAAAACACACATTTACGTGATTTGTGGCCTGATGGCCTATGTCCATGGTTAGAAAGCTCTTGAACGACTATATATTGATATTAAGCACTTTTATGTTACAATGAACCCAATGTAGTGTTTATTTACTAAAGACATCTAGAGTAACCGTAGGTTAATCAAACACTAGCCTAAGATTAATATGCTTATTCTATAAAGAGATTAAATTCTATAAGGATGGGGTGTAAAACCTATGTTTTACACCATCCAATAAGTGATTGCCACATCAGTATTTTACTTAAAATTTATTAAAATTCAATACATCCTACCACATTTAATAACATCTCGATAGATTCCCAATTTGGTTGGATTTATATATGGGTATTAGAATTGATTGAATGTGATTGTGTTTATTCTTAAATATGTGCTAAGATGATGTGGCATGTTGGGATTGGAGGGGTAAAACATGGGTTTTACACCACGTCCTTATAGAATTTAATCTCTTCTATAAATACACGATCCTATAATTGGTTTGAACCACTTGAGCTATATTATGTCTAATACACTTAGCTTCAAAGCTCTTACTTATGGTAGTGTAGTTCATAATTGTGTAGCATAGTTACTATAACTTTACCAACTCTTGAAATTGTCATAAACAAAACGCACTTTTATAACCTCTTCTTTTTTGAGGCAATTCCAAACTCAAAATCCTTCAACATGAGGTCAATTCTCTATCTCAAAATTTCCTCGAGATCAAAATGAGACATAACCTCAAAGTCACATCGAAGTGTAATTTTAAAAACAAATAAGCGAAAGTTAAGTGTAAAATCACGACTTCTTTCAAAATGAGAAATAAAAAGTTAATTTGGGCTTTGGGGACTCTATTTGATTGAGGGGTGTTTGGTAAATGTATTTAAACAATAGTTTTCGTTGTTTAAATAATACAACACGTATTTCCACAATATTTTTTTACTTCACACATATTTTCAAAAAACTTAAACAACATTACTATAGCAACATTACCAAACGGACCTTGATTTTTTTAAACAACTTTTTAGTTTATCTTCAAACTATTCTATTGTTAAATGTTCTGTTCATACTTTTTTTTTTCAAATGCAAAAACACACTATTATTTGAACTTTCAGCACGAATCCCAGATCCAAATTAACCCTTCTGTATCATCAAACAAAATGCCAAAAAAGAATGGGGCAAAAAACAGAGGAAAAAGGAAAAGGTAATGGCAGCATGGCACTTTGAAATTTGAATTGTAAATCTCATCTCAAGCTAAGGTTGTTCTTTAATTACTTACTTAAGGTTTGAACTTTGAAGAGCCGGAATGGCAATCTAGTAATAATATAATATAAGAAAGTAAAGGTCAATTGAAGTTTTTCTATAGATTCTTTGTAAAGAACAGTGGACCAGACAAAGGTGTCTCATGTCTGATGTCTCAACCTCGATGTCAACACCTAACAAACAAATGAATAAAAGCCTGGTAAAAAATTGACGTACAGATGCACTTTAAAATAAATGCTTTCTAGTTTCATGCCTCTCTTATCTCGTTAGTCATTACTCGGAGAATGGAATCCCATTTCCAACCAAAATTTTTTTAAAAAAAAAGAAAAAAAAATGGTAGTACTCCTCAGGAAAAATATAAGATGTTTCAGATGTATGTATCCTCCACTCATATGAAGATAGGTCCTATAACTCTCATACTTATAAGATTTACTCTCATATAAGTGTGAAGATACATGTATTTGAAACACCTAATACCACCTCCTCTAGGACCTATCTGTTTTAAAAGCTCCTTCAATGTTTTCAACAATTCCTGACTGCTTCTTGAGTTCAACAGTAATTATAAACGATAAAGCTTTCATCTTTTTACAAAAAGCCTTTCACTTTTTGAGACACTGCTAAAAAAGAAAATTCAATTTTGAACTTAGATTCACTTACTGAGGAGTATGAATTTGATGATCAAGAACCACACTAAATATTACTCCGGCTAAGCAAGACAATCGAAGGTCCAGACTCCAGAGGTTCAATAATAGAAGGTTTATAAGATGAACATACAATCAATAGTTAATTGATGGATAACTACAACACATTATTTAAGAATCAAAATCAAAATCATAGTTTATTGGATAAAATTTTGAGTAATACTGAAGGTTTTTTTTTTTTTTTTTTTGCAGCTACTAACATAATTTGTTTGTTATGATTGGGACAAATAAGAATAACTTTCACTTTTAATTCTACAAAATATTGTATATGTAAAGACTAATTGTAAAATTGTAATAGCGTTCCTAAGTTTTCATGCCAACACAACCAACACTCAACAGTCAACACACGTAGCACTTTTTATGGAGGACCAACCAAGCAAACCAAGTTCTCATCCCACGCAGCACAATTGTATTGAAATGCATTGGATTCCCAAACACTATGCTGATTCAAACCGTCTGATTTTTAGTGGACAATGGGTTCCACCGTATCTAGTAGTGTCTTTTTAATTTCCAAAGTGCTCCTGCTGATTGTAGTAGAACTCAAAACTCAAAAGTTAATACAGAGTCTGTTTGGCTTTTAGTAATGTTAGGGTCCGTTTGATACATATGTTTAAAAATTGAAAATTGTTATTTGAAAACATTTGTAAAAATACATGAGGTGAAAAAGTATGTCAAAATACATGTAATGTTGTTTAAAAACTGAAAATTATTGTTTGAAAACACAAACCAAATACCCCTTAAATTTTGTGAAAATATACATGAAAAATATATATTGTGATATTTAAACAAGATACCGTTACCAAACGAGCATAGGATTCATTCAAATGCATAAGGGAAAGCCTTGATATTGTGGTAGCACCAACAATGCAAGTGGAAAAATAACACCAGATCTTAACTGCACTGACTTGGAAGATCTTTTGTCGGTTTTCTTTTTGGCTCTTTTTGCCTCTTTTCACGTACTGGCCAAACGGGTTGTGCCTTTTCATGATTTAATGGCCAATAAAGTAAGCATAGTGTTATAGTGGGTCTAAAATCAAAAATTCTAAATTTGTAATATTGTGGCAAAGTCAGGGGCCAAAGCATCACATCACAGCCACGCACACATATACATTCGAGCGGGATGTAAGATGAAACCCCATTTGTCCGTTGCTTCCTTTTGAATTTCAAATATCAATGCCCCTTATTGGACACGACAAAACCCACCCACTTATCCAACCAAGCAAACCCACGTCTCTCTCTCTCTCTCTCTCTCTCTCTTTGGTTTCCATATTTTTTTCTTCAAAGAAAGCTTTCTACTTCGAGCTCTTTTTTTTTTGGTTGCAAAAACCACTATCTCTGTCTTGAGTTTAATGTTGATTGCACAATATCAGTGATACCCACATTCTCTTTCTAAGCAAAGTTTTGATCTTTGAGCTTTTAGTAGCTCAGTTTTCTCAAGAATCAAACAGTTTCTTGCTTGTGCAAGCTAGCTGGAGAAGAAGCAAGATCTCTTAAGTAATGGGTGCTTCGGGGAAATGGGTAAAGGCTCTTATAGGTCTCAAAAAGCCCGATAAAGAAGACCATGTAAGCTCTCATCTATTACTTTCTAACACTTTCATTCTCTGTTTATGCATAAAGTCTGAAACTTGTGTGTTGTGTTTAGGAGAAGGTGAGTGGTAAGAGCAAGAAATGGAGGCTATGGAGGAGTTCTTCAGGGGATTTGGGGTCCTCATGGAAAGGTTTCAAAGGAAACCATAGAGCAGCTTCTGAAGGGTCTGATTCTCCAGTGGCTGATGCTTTTACAGCTGCAATGGCCACAGTGGTTCGTGCTCATCCTAAGGATTTCAGGGCTGTAAGAAAAGAATGGGCTGCTATCCGGATCCAAACTGCTTTTCGTGGCTTCTTGGTAAATGGGTCTCTCTTCTATTATCTTTCGCTTTTTCTCTGTTTGGTTTCTGAGATGAATGAAAAAGAAAGTTGAAAACTTGCAGATGAGGTCTACAGTTTTTGGATATTTTCATATTCTTCTATTTTCAAGGCTCTCCAGATAAGCATATGGAGAGTTTTTAATTTTTTCTTTTCTTTTCTTTTTCGGTTTGAATACTTAATAGATCTGATCAGCTTCCATAGATGAGAGGGTAAAATGGTTGACCTGAAGCTAAGCACGTTAGACTTGAAAAATTATAGTTATCTTATACTTCATTAGTTTATTTCACATCGAAAAGTTTCGTTCTCGATGTTTTAAATTTAGCTCCCAAAAGCAACGTTGCAACATTGGATTGTTTTATGCTACTATGTACAGCTTTAATAGATGAGGGGGAAATGGACAGAAAATTTCAAAGTTTCATGTCGAGGAAATTAATTTTAGACTTACATCCAAGGGGTCCTAAATTCAAGTCTCTTAATCAATACCTTAGGGCCAGTCCTAAAAGATTCTTCCATGTAATTACCAAGAGCGTATGGGATGGGCGAATTACACATGCAGGGATTAGTGGGGGCCCTTATAAAGAAGAGAACTTTTCTTACAAATTGTATTCCAGGATTACTATAGTATGATGGGCGTTAATTTTCACACACTTTTTATTTTACATCCTCAGTATTTATCATCTATTTCACCTTTAAAATGTGGACATCAATAAAAAATGTGACAATACGCTTAAAATTATGGACGTTATGTTTACGAAGTGCATATTAATGAGTGTGAGAGGACAATTACCTAAAGTATGCTATGTGCAGCAACAAAAATGTTCTATCCTCAGGAAATCAAATGATTAGTATAGTGTGATAAGTTCCAAGAGTACTTATTTGATGAGTAACTGTTTGTCTATTAAACCTGTTAAAGAACTCATCTTTATATCATTGAGATTTAAATCTTTTTCTAAGAATGTTGCCATTTATTTTGGGTGTTGCGTACTGTGAAAAATTGTAGGCAAGAAGAGCTTTGAGGGCCTTGAGAGGAGTGGTGAGGCTTCAAGCTCTAGTTCGGGGTCGACAGGTGAGGAAGCAGGCTGCTGTAACACTGAGGTGCATGCAGGCTCTTGTTCGAGTTCAGGCTCGAGTTAGGGCTCGTCGTGTCCGAATGTCCATAGAGGGACAAGCTGTACAGATGATGCTTGAAGAGCGCCGCACCCAGGCTGATCTCCTAAAAGAAGCTGAGGTACCACTACAAACTGTCTTGGGTCCATTTCTTGTTGGTCTCATCTCAGTTGATTTTACTCAAATAAGGCCTTCTGCTGATTCATTTTAATCGTTAAGCAAAACTAGCCAGTTTGAATTTCACATTCCTTGTAATGCACATTA
Organism: Quercus lobata; assembly: GCF_001633185.2. Lineage (NCBI taxonomy): Eukaryota > Viridiplantae > Streptophyta > Magnoliopsida > Fagales > Fagaceae > Quercus > Quercus lobata. Next base: position 936,291 of record NC_044905.1, read on the forward strand.
GAAAGAGTTTTAATTTCAAACCTTAATTTTCAGGAGGGGTGGTGTGATAGCAAGGGAACATTGGAAGATGTTAAATCGAAGATACAAATGAGGCAGGAAGGTGCCTTCAAGAGGGAGAGAGCAATTGCATACTCTCTAGCTCAAAAGGTATAAATGGATTCGTTTGAATTTTAGTTGCTTTCTCTCCTTCACCCATGGCCCTGATTAGTCAATAAAGGGTCCATAATTGATTCCAAAATTTTCGGATTAATACTTTATTGTTGTTGTCTCTCCTTCATATGAGCAATATGATTCAATTTTTTTTTTTTTTTTGTTCTTTTTCAGCAATGGAGATCAACCCCCAATTTGAATTCACGTACAAGTGCCTTAGTGTACCCACTCAAGAATCATGAGATTGACAAGAACAGCTGGGGATGGAGTTGGTTAGAACGTTGGATGGCTGCCAAGCCATGGGAGACTAGATTGATGGAACAATCCCACACTGACCCCTTGGAGACAACTCCACCTCCAAAGAGTTGCGCAGATTCCATTTTAGGCACACATTCAAAGTCTTCTGAACCATGCTACGTGAAGGTCAGAAAGAATAATGTCTCTACTAGGATTTCTGCTAAACCTCCCCATAATGGACAAGTTGCTCGTTCATCTTCCAGCCCAAGTTCCGAATTCCGGTATGATGAGAGCTCTGCCTCATCTTCAATCTGCACATCAACAACACCAGTTTCTGGAAACACTGGATTGGCTTCTGACAGAACAGAAGATAGTAGCAGTAATTGTAGGCCAAGTTACATGAACCTGACTGAGTCCACTAAGGCAAAGCAGAAAACATGCAGTTATCAATCTTATAGAGTCCAGACGCAGTCAATGGATGAGTTCCAATTTCTCAAAAGGTCAGCAGCTTTCTCTAATGCTGATTCTAAAAGCAGTGCTGGTTCTGAGCCTTCTTCAATCAACTTTTCCAAGCCGCTTCACCTGCCAACCCGATTGGATAAGCACTCAATGAAATTAAGGTAAAATATGGATGCATTCATCTCTGTCTGTTCAAGAAGTTCAACAGCTTGTTGTTCCCTAGTGCCTCTATTTAAGAATGCGTATTAAGTTTAAGGAGGTTGTATAACTGAGCTGTACTGAAACACCCCCCATCAGTTAATGTGATTTGATTCAAGGGTTCTTTATTTGTAAAATAGTTTGTTTGCTGTTACTTAAAGCTATTAAGGGTTTGTTTGGGATCCGCTTATTTGTTGAAACTAAAAATTTTTTGTTGAAAATACTGTAGATAAAGGTAAATGTTAGTTAAAATAGTATACTGGAACTCATGAATAGTAACGAAAATAAGTTGGCAAAAAATAAACTAACCCAACAGACACTAAGTTATTTTGAAGAGGTCAATTGATGAAGAGTAAAGTAGAATTTAATTCGTTTTAAGGCCAGGATACTGAAGAGACCCAAAAATTTTGCATGGATTAATTACCAGAAACAAATCAGGATAACATGAATTCAAATTAAGAGCTTAGAGCAAAGACTAATGAATGTCTTCAGAAGACGTTTTGTATACCCGGATAGTAGGCTTCAAACTAATCTTTTTTGTAATATAAGTTTACAACAGAGGGAATTGATATCAAGATAATCTATTGCCATTTCTTGATGCCAACAAAGTTTCTCAAGTGTCATATTTTGAGTGCATCACAAGTATGACTGGAAAGTTTTCTTAGCCATGTTTAACATATTCATGTTCGTTTTATCACTCTCAGCTTGACACCATGCTTGAAGTTGAGAATTATGCCATATTCAAGTTCCAAAGGTTTTTCCACGTTAGGTGAATGTCGAAATACATATTTCCGGTATAAATGAATCAATGAGAGCTTTATTTCTTGGATGGAAAATTTCTGTCCAATGCATGATCGAGGCCCAATTCCAAAGGGTATAAAAGCATAAGGATGCCTTTGCTTTTCTTCTTCACAATTTGGGTCAAATCTCTCTGGTCTGAACTTTTCTGGGTCTGGGAAGTTCTTTGGATCTTTTGCTAGAACTCCAAGTGCTAGCCAAACCCATGTCCCCTGCTCATCAGAATATGAATTACATGACACAAGGCACATGTACAAGTTCTAGTCCACATTCTAATATACACACAAACATAAAGGCCGTGGCATACATAAAATACCTTTGGGAGAAGATAGCCTCCTATCTCTACTTCTTTTGATGTTTCTCTTGCAACCAATGGGGAAACTGTGTAATACCTCATTGCCTCTTTAATGACCTGCACTCAAACCATCAAAAGAATAATGAAACTCAATTGTTGCATAGGCTTCGTTGCAGTTAAGATATATTGGGAAAGGCTATATGTGACTATCAAATGCAAAAAAAGGAAAGTTTAAAAGCCTTACCTGTTCAAGGTAAGGGAATTTGTTTTGAAGATCATCAGCACCCGGCATCTGATCAGGTGGAACAAATCCATCAATCTCTTCAAGTAATTTCTTCTCAACTTCTGGATGTCCAGCAACTAAATAGACAACTGAAGACAATGTGAAGGCTGTGGTAGCTGAGCCAGCAAGCAAGTGTTCATAAGTAACTGCACTAATGTAGTCTGGGGTGAAAACATTCTTTGATACCGTTTGTGACTCTCTTGCGTTCAATATGAGTGTCAAGAAGTCCTTTGAACCTCGTTCCCGAGTTTTCATTCTCTTTGTCACGATCTCATCAAGCCTGCCACTCAGTTTCTGATTGTTACGCTCAACTTTCCAGTCCATAGTGCCAGGAATTCTTTTCAGGATCTGCCTAAAAGGTTCCTGAAGAATGGGGACAAGTAGACCAAGAATGATTGAAAATGAGCCTGATAAGTCCATTTTAAGCTGTGTTGTGGAGTAGATGTGCTTGTTAATAAAGTCTGAGACTTCATTATCATCGTTTTGGTTATCATCAATGTTAACTACATCACTGATTGATTGCGGTTTAGAGAGGCCAAAGTTGACACCAAAGGCTGCTTGTCCGATGACATCAGTGGCCAATTTGAGGGAAAGGTTGGAGAAAGTGATGTCTTCTTCATTCAAAGAGTGAAGATTTTCAGTTGCAGATTCTATAAATTCTTGCATGGTGGGTATTAGTCTGGCTAGGTGTGATGGCTGGTAGACTGATAATATTGTGTTTCGCATGGTTGACCATCTAGCATCCCTGCAAGTAATTCCAACTCCCATCAGTATATATCTTAAATGACATTCTTGATCTGCTACCTTCGAGGTTTGAACTTCTCTGTAGAGAGTATTCAATTCGCCATTTGGCAACCAGATCCTCATTTCACTAGAAATAAAGAACTCACCTAGTTCATTGCAGGAGGTAACATAACTTTAGCCTAAAATGACATGCAATTCTGAATAGAGTAAAAATTATTCTCCTTAGGAAAGAATGTCAAAGAGATTTACATGTCATAAAATTTTGTTTTTGAAACATACACGGTAATAATATATGTATGTGCAAAACTCATGCATTTAAACCATACATGACATGAACCCATATTAAGTCATGGGATGCAATGGGAAGATTTCATTTCACAGTTTTGATTTTATGTCTTGGATCTAATAGTGTACAAATTGTTTAGTCATTTAAAATAGTACTAGATATACATTTAGATTTGTAATAATTAGAATTTTTTTCCAAATAACCTTAAATATCAAATAATTTCATTAGTTGTCACGTTTCAAAACGATGTGGGAAATTAGCATCTTGAGTATCTAAACTCAAGTTTCAAGATAAAACTTGAGTTTCTAAGTCTCGATTTGTAAGCGGTGGCACCTGAGGTGGAAAAATATCCACGTGAAACTCGAGTTTTTAAGACTCAAGTTTCACCGTTTTATTTTTTCCTCGCGTTTTATTTTTTCCTTCTTTTTCTTCATTCTTTGATGCTACAGATTTGAAGACCAGATCATCCAATCACCCACCTAGCGTTCAATCGTCTAATCAACCAAATTGGCTCACCCAGCATTCAATCGTCCAATCAACATATTGTCTCTTTGTTCCTCCTCTGGTCTTCGGAGCTCCAGATCGTGCCTCTGCAGATCTGTTCTTCCTTTGTTCTTCTTTAGATTGTGTTCTTCTTTAGATATGATGTTCTTCAAGTACAAAAATCAAATCTTAGAGACTCGGTTTTGCTTTTTGGAACTCGAGTCTATAAAACTCGAGATCTATGTGGTATCATACTACCAACTCACCAAGTGGGAATCGAGTATTTAACCCTCGAGTTTTAGATTGAAATCGAGTCTATAAAACTCGAGATGGTAGTTTGTGAAATTCTTTCAAACACATCTTAACTTATGATATTCTTTCTCCTCACTATGCTAGTCTACAAATTCCCTTGTAATATTTCAAAGGGAGATGATCATTTTCCAACTCGTTTGGTGCATCATGAAGGAATGGTTCAAATGATAAAAGCACATTGTACACCTACAATTACAAATTAGGTAGGAGTATGTCATTGTTGTAGTTACAAGAAAATACCTGGTGAAGAAGAGCCCCTTTTGGTGAAGAGGGGAGGCCGAGATTGGTGAAGGTATGCTTCTGTTTGGAATATCTTTGAATTTCTTTATTCCTACTTCTTTACAAAGCTCCGGATCTGCTACAATTATCAGTGGCTGTCTGCCCATGTGAAACCTGCTCTAAACATAAAATTTTAATTAATTTTCCTATGTAAAAGCATGCATCTTTATCCTTTTTTAATATATATATATATATATATATATATATTTTAAGATGTAGAATTTAAAACCATGAGTTCTGTGTTATATTATACTCTGCAAAAGTCCTATCATCAATTATCACTCAAATCATGAACACTCAAATCCCCTTTGTCCCATCTTTTCCTTTGATGATTGATAACTCAGTCTTGGAAACAAAGAAAAAGCATGTTTTGCTGTTGTGCTCTTTTCCTTTACATTAATAAAGTTTTAATCTAAAAAAGAAAAGAAAAGAAAAGAAAAGTAAAAAAAAAACGAAAATAATAAATTTATTACTAATTTCAAAACAAAATACTTCCAAACTACTACTGCAATATTAGTGTTATATTGATAACATAATAATAAATAAATTTTTGAATTTTTTTTGTTTTTGTTTCTATGTTTTAAGTTGGCCTATCAATTTGTAAAAATAAATAAAATTTGGAATTAACTGTAACATTAGAATTGCGTGGCATGGGAAAGTGGAGAGGCAAATTATTACTAGTTTTCAATAAGCAAGATTGGCCAGCCCTTGAATGTGGTCATAAAGTGCGGCATAAGCTAATGTGCAACCCAATTAACTGTATCAAACAGTATTTAGGATCATCCCCACATTCCTTTTGCTTATACTGTTACCTTTATAATTTATTCACTTGAGCTTCTTTCTAATCTTGAAAGTGCAATATCATTAAATACCATAATATGGAAAAAGAAAGAAAAGCGATAGACCCAATATTGCTAGGTCCCATTTGACCAAATCATTAAATCCTTTGGTCCCCATAAACCGTCTCTAACCCATTGGACACATGGTCTCTTCCACTTTTGAAAGAGGAAGATAGATTATTGAATCAATTATCAACTATTAAAAAAGATTGGTGGCATTTAGTGGACTAATGGTACCACCTTTTTATCTATCATATTGTCTTAAACATTCTTTTTCATAGATACTATGATAGATAATTGAGAAAAGACTAATAACAAGATTTAGAAGTTGAAGGTAAAAGTTGTAAGAGTCTTGTATGTTGGCGGTGTTTCCCACATACACATTCAGAATTTTTTTTTTTTTGGTAACTATGGAATTATAAATATATATATTTATATATAAATATTTCCAAAAGAATTTAAATTCTTTTTTTCTTATTGTAACAATGAAATTATAAATACATATATATATGTATGTATACACACACACACACACACATATATATATATATATATATTTGAACAAGAACACTGTATAGTCTGTTCTGACCTGAAAATAGGGCCATATCGTTTGGCAAGGACTGAGAACACATCAGGGCCATATTTAGCGAGCAAGGGGAGGTGTCCAAGAAATGGAATGGTTGGTGGGCCAGGTACCCTTCTCACACCCCAGTAAGGTCCATACATGTAGCCCAATACTCCTGTTACTATGGCCCACACTGTGAAGAAGATTGATACTGCAGGAACACTAGTAAAGAGCAATTCCATTCTCACAAATCTTTGAAGGGTCTCAAGGCAAAAGGACATATTTTGAGAGAGAGAGAGAGAGAGAGAGAGAGAGAGAGAAGTGATTGGTTTTTGCAGGAGCTTGATATAAGACTTAGTAGTATAAGTCAGCCTGGTTTTATACAGAGGGTGATAGGGGTCCCCGGTTGGGAGTGGGTGGGCAAGGAGAGAGTGGGGTTGTCTCAGCAGGCCTGTTGATAGTTAATCGGTACTTTGTCTGCATATGCATCATTATATTGCTGAAATGGATGCCCATCGTCTATAATGTTTTTTTTTATGTATCTATGTACCAAGTGTTTGCCATGCCACAGACCCTTTAAGCTAACACGTACACGACTCTATTTTAAATTAGGTGCACACTTAAATTTTTAATATTTAATCCGAACTATGAAGTCATGAATTTCAATATAATTATATTTTTCCTTCTCCACCTGCAACCATAAGTCAAACAAAAAAAAGATCAAACAGTTGCTAACTGGTTTTCAGCTTCATAAATTAACTGATATGCTTATGCCACTTATGTGTGGCACCATTGGTGCCACACATAACTGGTTTTGTAGTCTCTTTTCTTTCACTCATTTGGTGCCATTTCGACTGGATAGAGTATAGACTATGTGTAAGAATATGGTAAACCTCCTATATATGGACCCTCTTCTGGTTTCTGCTTCTTTTTTTTCTTTTTCCATATAAAAGCTTATATAAAGGTTTACACGTAACTACGAAAATGACTAATGGATTAGGTTTCTTCCAATTCGATTTCCAAAAAACGATAGTGGCTTAGACTTTAGTTTTAATTTCATAAGTGTTTGAGGGGTCAATACTAGTCATCGGATACCCCATTGCCCTGCTCATAGAGCACGTGTATCTATCCCCTACAAAGCACTTCAATCTTTTCGGTTCATTGTATATAAATTTTAACCCAACTCATGGATTAGATGCCCTTCAATCCCTGCCGTATAAACACAATATTCCTCCACTAAGTTTGGCCCTGACCACATTCATAGAAACTAGTTCTATTTAAATGTAAGGCGTGTGACATTTTAAAATCAGATAGTTTAAAAAAAAAAAAAAAAAACTCTTGTTTGTTTGTAATAGAGGAAGCCCTATCACCAAATAATTGTAGGGAAAATGCCTTCATATAGCATTTCTACACAAAATTAATTGTGAAAATATTATGGGGTCCAAATAAGATTTTCACAAACAATAAAAGGAACAAAAATAAAATGATAAGAAAATAGAAGATCACAAACATAATAGAGAATTCAAAGGATTTACATGATTATGCTTTTAGCCTACATCCACTCTCTTACTAACAAATGTGGAGAATACAGATGGGGTAATTATCACACTCTCACTGTGCCCAAACCCCAATAAACTCCATGCTACTCTCTTTCACAAATACAAAATTAGCAAAGAGAAGTTATTTTCCCTCTCTGAAAGCAATTGCCGCTCCACCACTCTCTTGCTCACTCTCTCTGCTACACGAAGGCGCGTATATATAGAGCAAAAATTCTGGTGTGTCGGCAAGGCAATACTCTGTCCATGCAAGAAAGTCATGCCTCATCATGATATTGCATTCAAGGAGATGTGATATCAAAGTCACGCTGCTTGACAAACTGGCTTGAAACAACACAATATCCAAACCTGATATTTGGTTGCATTGGAAAGAAGACAAGCCACCTACTCCATTTACGTCCCAGGCTTGACATTTCAAGTCACATTCTGACATAAATCACATAAAATCAAATACCTTCTCAGAATAGCAAAACAAAATAGTTCAATTTTTACGGCCCACTCAAGTCCATAATAGCTTAAGATTAAAACTAACGCATTTTTTTTCCTTTCTTTTGGAGGTAAAAACTAATGCGTTGTTGTTGTTGTCGTCCAAATAAACTTATAAGCTTAGTACATCATGTCAGGTAATTGTTAATTAGAAACGACCGGCCTAAAGATTGTTTTTAATGTATTAGTCTTCATTAGAAAGGAATATCCTTTGTTTGGAATGAAAATGACATTTGCATGAGATTCCTTCTCATCTTATCTTTGTCTCTAACATGCTTAATCATGTGATTATATCAGTGCTGTGTCTGTTAGAATTAAATACTATTGGTGTAGGGAAAAGAGAGGATGGAAAACCGAGGATAGAAAACGATGGGGTCATTATCATTTTCCTAATTATTTTGGTAGTATTGGAGAAAACTCAACGGAAAGAAAGAGATAAGGTATTTTCTCCATGGGGGGCTCCACAAAGTTTCTTCACTTCAAAACATACAGAAAACAGATGATTTTACGTTTTCACTTTATCAAATTTTTTTCTTATACACAAAATAAATGAATAGGGGAAATAATATAATTTCACTTTCATATGGTGTCATCTTTACAAATTGTTGACACCCATTTCTTATGAAGGCCCAAATAAAGCAAATTATTTTAGGCTTTTTTTTTTTTTTTTTTTTTGGATAATAAAAAAGGGTAAACAATCCTACCTGAACATGACCATAATAACAACCTAACCGCTGGGTCCATGCCCTACTAAGATGCAAAAGATGCGGTAAGCCATAACTTCCCAGTCCCACAAAGGACACTAGTGATCCTAAGTTGCCAAGGTAGGCAATCCCATGCAAGTCCATATTCGGACTCGAACATGGGACCTTACCCTTGGCGCATCTTGTGCTTCACCTAACACCACTAGACCACACCCCATCGGTGGTAAATTATTTCAGGCCTTCTATCTTTTATTTGTATCTTTTTTATTTTCTCACATTCTCATATAACTCATTAATGGAAAATTTGAAGGAATATTGTATGGAGGTAAAAGTTCTTGGATCTGGTTTAGTCAACATATTTCCAAAAATTGATACAAAACCAGATTGTTCTAAATTCCGAATAAGAACAAAACTCAAGCTTGCCATTATTCTAGATGTCCAACACCAAAAGCTTTATTCCTTATTCAAGTATGGACATGTGCCTTAACCTATTATAAAGCCTGCTCGCAAGCCATGCATTAATCAAATCACATTTTTACCCCCACCAACCTTATATAATAAAAGTATAATAGTAAATTCATACATATTTCAGAAACAAATGAAATTTTTATATGTATTTTGTCCTCTGTACGAAACAGACAAGTAGGAAAATAAGAATATTTTCTTACCACTTTCTTTTTTTAATTATCATTTCCATATTTTCCATCAATCCAATGTACGAAACAGACAAGTAGGAAAATAAGAATATTTTCTTACCACTTTCTTTTTTTAATTATCATTTCCATATTTTCCATCAATCCAACCAAACAGGCCTGATGTGCATGTGTTAGTTCAGTCTGCTGCAATCCATAATCACTAGAAGTTTAGAACTGAAGCTCTAGCAAAATGTCATCCTACCCTGCTTCACTACAGTCTTCACCAAGGAGATGTCTCTTCTACCATACAGAAGAGATTAAGAGAACCTTTTTTCTCTATTCAATTCTTTTATAATTTACTAATTCCTTTATTTTATTAGTTCCATATTTTTACACTTCATAGGTCCAGATTGAACACCTAGCTCTTTCTGTCATTCATGTCTACTTGTGACAAAACCCATAGGACCCATCCTAGTCTCCTTCATTATCCCAAAAAACAAAAGGCTTTTTTTTTTTTATAACAAAGAATGATATGATCTCTAGACTATTTCTCTAGTCTCCTTCATTATCCCATAGGGCCCATCCTAGTCTCCTTCATTGATGTAGCTACTGGTAAGTACAAGATTTACAGAATTAAAGATTAATTTATCATTTAATCCCAAAAATAAATAAATAAATAAATAAAACAGAATTGAACATAATCTAACTACATACATAAGGCATTACTATCCAACTAAACTACTCAGAAGTTACAACAGATAAAGTTTCAGTTGAGCACAAGAAATGGTACCTTAATAGTTTTTTGGCCAGATGGTAATCCACACAGCCATAGAAAGGGAAAAACAAGAAAGGCATCATAGGAGAAGGTTTCTTATGCATCATATATGTTTTTTTTTTTTTTTTTCCTTTTTATAGTGTATGGATCCCACAGCCTCTTACAATCTGTAACACACTAGGGAAAATGCATATATCTAAGCCAATAAATAATTATTGCAGAGACAGAAACAAGACCAAAGTTTCCTGTCCATTAGTTGCAGAAAGCTAAACCAGCTTGCATCCAGATACCTCTTAGTTCACAGGGTAATCCACACAGCCATAGAAAGGGAAAAACAAGAAAGGCATCATAGGAGAAGGCTTCTTATACATCATATATGTTTTTTTTTCCCTTTTTATAGTGTATGGATCCCACAGCCTCTTACAATCTGTAACACACTAGGGAAAATGCATATATCTAAGCCAATAAATAATTATTGCGGAGACAGAAACAAGACCAAACTTTCCTGTCCATTAGTTGCAGAAAGCTAAACCAGCTTGCATCCAGATACCTCTTAGTTCACAGGGTAATCCACACAGCCATAGAAAGGGAAAAACAAGAAAGGCATCATAGGAGAAGGCTTCTTATACATCATATATGTTTTTTTTTCCCTTTTTATAGTGTATGGATCCCACAGCCTCTTACAATCTGTAACACACTAGGGAAAATGCATATATCTAAGCCAATAAATAATTATTGCGGAGACAGAAACAAGACCAAACTTTCCTGTCCATTAGTTGCAGAAAGCTAAACCAGCTTGCATACAGATCTTAGTTCACAGGGTATCCGGGCCACAGTCAACCCAAAAATAAAAATGTGTTTGTAGTGCTTATTCTAACGAGTTATGAGTCTAAACTTACCAAGAAGAATATAAATCCTTAATTGCAGCTTGGCCAAATACGCACAGACCTTATAGCCATTATGCACCAAGCAATGAGCTGAAACACATTGTAACTCTGTAAGAGAAACTGAGAAAGCCATATTAGTCAGCCAGCAAAAATAGAGACTACATTCAGAAACCGAGAACAGCTCATTAACAACATAAATAATAGTAATGCAAGCCATATAACAAACTAGTAACAAGAAATCCATATCTACATCCGAGGAGAAAATGACAAAAAACGTTTGCGTACTTTCTGTACATAGCTAACATCTGCATGGATGAAGTTTCTACGCGTAGCTGATATCTACATATACAAATTAATGAATTGGAACTTCCCAGCCACGATAATTGAGCAAGGTATCAAACATGCATATATACAGCAGAGACTGTAGCTGTAGCTTGGGAATGAGTCAATGCTTAATGCCCTCCTTATACAAATTTCCGTTGGCTAGACTGCCTGCAAAATGCAGAACATAAACAACAAATCATAAGCCTGTGAACAGATTCAAAGCACACTAGAAGGTATTATAAAATGGACAAGCCTTAAGTATAATTCCTTAGATGCTATACCTTATGTTTCCCAACTAAATTCAATCACATGACTACTAATGCAACAAAAATTCAACCACATGGTTACTGATGCAACAAAGACAATGTTACCTTTTTCAAAGAACAATGACAATTGAATTCAATCATGAGGTTCATTGGTCAATATAACCTTGTGATTGAATTCTATTGGGAACCTGAAGTACGATACCTAAATAACTGTTCCTAAGATACCTAAATAACTGTTCCTAAGTTTCGCTGGAAAAATATATGGATGATTAAATTATCATTAAAGGATACAGAAGAAGAGCAAAATGTGTTGGCCTCTTTGCAACTCTCACCATCCCTGCTGCATAAGAAACCATACATTTATCACCCAGAGAACAAATATGCGAAAGTAACATAATGACCAGACTGGAGTTTTCAACACATACCTATTATGAGGCTATACATGAATAGAGTTGCAGAGACCAACACAAACATAAAAAAATACCACAACATCATCATCTCATATATGGGGTTGGTCACGGCATCGACCTGAGATAACCATTTGATCGACGAGGTCTTGGAAATCATCACCCCAGTCATCAGGTTCTGCGACCAAATCCTCCACTTCCACATCAATTTCCGACTTATCACCAACCACAGCTTCTTCATCCGGATTTTCAGTTATTAGATCTTCATTCAATAGTTCTTCCCATATGGTCTCATTGACAGAATCCAAATTGGCACCACTTCTTGTGGGTACTGAACTTGCAATTGGGTCATTGATATCACTGCTTGATTCATTGTCCAAGGCAGCTGAGAAAAATGTTTCCATAGTTGCCATTTCTTCTCGATCTTGGCTTGTAAAGTCCACAACTTGGTCACTGCCTGCCAACACAGACACGTCTTCTTCTTGCAAATTCTCCACACTTGGGCTTGCAGTAAGTCTACGCTTTCGTCCAATTTCAACACCCTGTAGTCCTCTTCTTTGAGCACTCATCTGACTAAATTGCTGGATAAAGGATGGGTTATTGAGTGCTTTAGCAAGAAAATTCATTAACTGTTGCTGTTTCCTCTCTGTGGTCTGTAACCTATCCTCCATTGCAATCATTTGTTCCCTTGAATTCTGTTGTTGCTGCCTCAACCTCACAATTTCAGCCATTAGCAAGCCTCGATCTCTCTTTAATATCTCAAGCTCACCTTCTAACCCATATTGTCCCAATTCAACACAAGCTCCTCCTCCTTGTTGTTGCGTACCCTGTGTGACATGTCTTCTTCTTTTGATGGTCTTTAATAGATGCTTTTGCCCTGCCAGAAACCCTTCGTTTGCGAATTCCCATCGATCAGGATCAACCTTTCTGAAACCCTGCATTCAATTACACCATTAAAAGTGATCAGAAAGCCTTGAAATTAACCCCCCCCCCCCCCCCCCAACAAAAAAAAAAATGATATAGCTGGTATGGCCAACCAAAACTAATCAAATTAAACCTTCAATAACTTATTTAAGTCACATTTCAATTAGCAGGAACCTAGGTAAAATATTAATTCACAACCAAAAATAAAGAAATCTAAAATCAAATGTGTGTGAGCAATTCAAACCAGCGATAAATTAGACAGCAGGACACTCAAATGTATAACTAACCAAGAAATAAAGTTAAAATGGAAAAAACAAAATCAGACAAAATCTAACTTGACATAGCTGTAATTTTGAACAAGTGAAATAGAAGATATAAATCAGGTCCAAATTTCATTAACCAGATAAAAGGAAAAAAGAAAAAAAATATTCTCGATGTTCAAAACATCATACAGTAGGCGTGCACACACCAAATTCACACAAAGCTCCAACTTTTACGAGGTCATTGAGAAGCGTGCAAACACTGAATTCAATTAGGATCAAAACTAGCATTTAGTAGAATGCAAATGCATTATACATAATTCAAAACGCTAAGACGAAAATTTTCATAGCCTTAGAGTGCGATCTGATAATTAAGCAATACTAGCAATAGCACATGCAAATCAAACATAGTTCAAACAAGGGAAACGCACACTTGAGACTGATCAACTCATCAGACTGAACATGCAGCCAAGCCAAACTACCAAAACACTTATTCACTATTACCCAATTGTGAAGTATCTGAATGAATCATTCGATTTAAGCCCCCAGAAAGTTAAAAAAACCTTTGAATCAAAGAAAAATTTTGCACACCCACCAAAATATTCAAACAGTTCAGGGATTTGCAATAGTAGCAAAATGAAGAAAGCAAAACAGAGCTAGAAAAAGAAAACCCTGATGCAATTTTGCAAAATCGCCACCAACAATGCAAGAAAGATCGCAGCTTTAGCACGGGGATACAGTGATACTTACATATGTATTGAGCTGGCGAACGAAGCTTGAGAAATTACTGTGCTTGAAGTGGCGAGGAAGAAGGGTGGTGGAGAATTTGTGAGAGTCCCAAACAACGAAGCTATTGCGAGCTGCGCTCCACGACACGATCGAGTCAGTTGCTGGGTCTTCCACCATTTCAAAGGTCTTGGTCAGAAATGGAGGCGGGCCAACCTCGTGTAACCCCTCCATTGGTTGCGGTGAAATGCACGAAGATGAAGAGGACGATGATCCCACACCGTACGTCACCGTTTCTTCTTCCTTAACCATCACTCCCTCCATTGCTCTGTTTTCCCTAGGATCGAAACAGTAACAGTAACAGTAACAGAGTCTTGTTGGAGAATTTGATGCAAAATTTGAGTTTTTGAGAGAGTTTTCTGAATTGGGTGTTGTGTCAGAACTTTAAAAAAAGTGAGAAATTTTGAGGCTTTAGAGTCGCAAAGACAGAGTATTCAGTGAAATTTCAGGAGAGTCTGGTGACTTGGTAATGGTATTGTTGTGAAGTGAAGTAAAATAAGAGTTTTTGAGAGAGTTCTGTAAAGTGGGTTAGTGTTGGAACTTAAAAAAAGTGGGACTTTTTTGAGTGTTTGACATGGTTGTTAAGGCTTTGGGAAGCAGAGGAGAGAGGGAACGGGATTTTTATGGCGGTGGATAGGAAACTTCTAGAGACAATAGATATTTTTTCTGTGTATTGATGTCGGTCTTTGACGAAGCTTGTAAGAAGTTTCTGCCATTTGTCACTCACACTCATCAGAACATTACTTACTAGACATTCTAGAAACTTCTCCACATTTCGATTTTCTGGGCTGGGCTTGGCTGCAATGGGCCGGGCTGGTTAGGCCGACATGATAGGCCGACATGATATAAATATATATATATATATATATATATATGAGCTCACTAGGTAAGGACCATTAAAAATGGCAGCTCCACCAACAGGCCTCCAACAGCCCATGGACCTCAACTTTATCACAGGTTATCTTCTTCTTTCTTCCTTTTTATGGGAGTGATTTCAGTTCGCTCAACTGATATAGTTGTAAAAAAAAAGAGATTTGGATTATTTAGAATTCGAATCCCACCTACATCAAAAAAACTAACTAGTGTCTTGACCGAATCATAAAAACTAATCATCTCAAAAAAAAAAAAAAAAAAAAAAAACTAATCAATATCATGACTTGATGATAAAAGACCTGTCATCATAGAATAAATGTCATTGATTGAAATTCTATCATTAAAAAAAAAAAAACTTTTATGGATAATTCTATAGTTAAGGGAGGAAAAATTTAAACCTTGACATCTCAATAAGAAGTGCCAAAAGATACTAGTTGAGATACAATGTTGTCGGCATCCTCATCTTCTTCTTCTTCTTTTTTCAGGGTTGTAGGGTAAACTGTAAAGTACTTGTCAAATAGCATTTCAGTGTGATTAATTGTAGGCGTTAGCATTAGATGTTGAGGTGAGTGAGCATGTTTTTGGTACAAAAATCTATGTCGGCCATCTCATCTTATTCAAAAATGGAAGGCTCATGGCTTGTTTACTGCCCCAATCTTGTGGGCCAAAATTTGGACTTTGTAGTTGACTTATTCCTTCATACTAGTGGGCCTTTGCCTGCTAAGATCCATAGTCCACTGGGCCTTAAGATTTAGACCCTCCATCCTCATCCTTTTTTCTTTTTTTTTTGAAAGAAACTCATCTATTAATTGGGTCAAAACTTGTATTGTAACAATGTAACATAAGAAACGCATCTTATCTTTTTTTTTTTAGCTCACTTTCCCGATTTTCTAAATTGTACATGTAATATCTGAAGCTTTTTGGAAAATTTTCTATAATTATTTCTCGTGCTTTATAAACTCAAGAACTTAACATTATTTACTGTAATTTGTCAAAAAGTTTACTACTAAAACCCTATTTCATACAAAAATGTCAAAGGCACCTTAACCTTTTCTAATCATGGACATTGACAACTTACTTGAAACAGTAGAAACTTCAAAAACCAACGAGGCTGTACAAATCAAAATGATAATGGTCCATAAACAATGTAGTGGCCCATCCAAAAGGCAATACTACGATCTATGATGGTTCAAACTTTTGGCATGGACAAGGGATATGATGGGCCTAAACTTCTCCATATCCTTTCTGAATGATTCTTTCTGAAATGGCCCAACACACATTTTTTTTTCTTTCTTTTAAGTGAACTTTTACACCCATGTTTTGATTAATGGAGAATCTGACAGTGCTGCTTAGGGGGCGTTTGTAGGGGTGTTTAAACAGCAGTTTTCAGTATTTAAACACTCTTATACATATTTTCACAACATTTAAATAATGATACTAGAAATTTCTAACCAAACGGGCCCTTAGTCACCAAACTATTACAACTCTACTTGTTAGAGAAAAAAAGAAAAATATTTTTGAGCTATAATAAGAGATTGGGTCATGCTAATGAGCGCCCTAAGGGCACTTATTAATAATCCATTTTAGGAAAGTTTTGATACCACTTTTATGGGAAATGAAAAAAGCTGTTAAAATATTAATTACTTTTTTCTCATTTCCCATAAAAACTTTCTTTAAATGGATTATTAACCAGTGCCCTAAGGACACTCGTTAGCATTTCCCTAAGAGATTTTATTTATTGGATAAAAATTCTTACGGCCAGTCAATATAGGTACATCATACATGGATTAATTATGCTCTAAAAAACCTTATACAAGGCTACAGTGACTGATCTCTCTCTCTCTCTCTTAATGTGTAAAATACATAAAAATATATCTATATATATATTTATTGGATTTTGCTAATGTGTGCCCTAATAATTTTCCTTTTTAGAAAAAAAAAATTCTGAAATTGAAAAAATATTGACAACTTTTTTAATTCTCAAGAAAATATTTTCAAAAATTGATTGCTTAGGGCACACATTAACCGGACTCATATTTATTATAGAAACTCACGATCGAGCATGCAACAAGAAAAATGAGCTGTGAATCTTTGGAATGACAGATGGAGCAAGATTAAACTATGCTTAAATCTCACATTCAAACTTCATAAAAAGGTTCCCTTGGCTTTCAAAGTGATGTTTGAAACTACGTATACGTACCAAATCAAGGGAAATTTTGGCGTTTACTAAACTTCATTTATGCAGTTTTTTTCATGCTGAAACTTATTCTCTGTCACTTTAATTAATAAAACTAGCTTATAATCTCATGTATATGCATAGATACACTTAAAGATATACAATAAGATACATAATATAATTCATATATATATAGTTTAAATACTATTAATAGTTATTTTTATATTTTTTTAACCTTTAAAAAATTTTGTATGGATATTATTAGGTATAAAATGAAAATTGTCCCTTTTTAAAAAAAAAATTATTGTAAAGCATTTTTTTTTTTTTACAATTTATTTATTCTAGATTTTTTTGTTTTTGTGCTTAATACCTTATTTAGATGAATATTTATGATATGGTCCCACATTTGATTCTAAAATTAAGAAATAAAACTCTTTAAGAATAAATAATTTAGGACACATGACGCAAAATTGAAACTCTAATTTAAAATTTTAATTTGAGTTTCTCTCAGTTTCACCTATTATATATATATATATATATATATATATATATATATATATAAATCCCTCTTCAAATGCAGCTCAAAGCTTAAGAATAGGATTATTTTTATGACATAGTTGTGAATTCCAATTAGCTTAATGATTGTGAATTCCAATCATCCAAATAAGGTATTAAGTACAAAAACAAAAAAAATCTAAAATAAAAAAATTTTAAAAAAATAATGCTTTTAATGACATGTTTGAGTCATAAATCCATTATTCTAATAAAATAATTTATTTATTAAGCTAATTAGAATTCACAATCATTAAGCAAATTATATTATCATATTTACGTCAAATGAATGCGGTCAAGGACTGAAAGAGTGTGTTTAATTAATCATCAGCAAAAGAACCTAAATGGACCCCACGAAGGGTGTCAAAGCAAAGAGGGAGAGAATTAAGGAAGTGACCTCATCTCATTGTCCCTTAAAAGTATATTCAAAACGTGATTTCTGGTCGTGGGGCATTAACTCATTAAAGCAAAGGCTCTCTAAACCTAACATTTCCCCCTCTTATTATATATATTAATGTATACTATATATGTTAGCTATGATATTTTTTTTTTTTTTAACTTTTCCCAGCGAGTGAGTGAAGGGGAAAAAAATTAGTATAAGGGGAAAAGCTTTTCATTTGGGTCAAAAAGTACACTCAATGAGGAAAGAGTTAAAAGAAATCTTATGTGCATCAAATCTTTAGAAATTCTAGGCTAGCAAGTTTTTGGTCAATGAGAGAAATATGACAAAAAAAGATAATAATAATAATAATAATAATGTTGCATCATTTCCTACAGTAATACAAATTGAGATATATTATATACCCATCATCAAGACACTATGCTAGTTCGTTCAAGGATTGTAATTGTAACTATGTATGAAGTATAAACATGCTAACTTGTGAAGGAGAGCATAATTTTCAAATTTTGGATAACAAATTTGGGGAATTATAAATCAAGAATTAATAACAACATCTATGATCCTTATCTTAGTTGGCTCCTCTTGATCTTTCTCTAACAGGGAGGTTCACGGTTGAATCTCCTAACCTCAACATTAGGAAGAAAATAAATAAATAAATAAAAACAACTATTCGAAGAGAAAAATAAAATAAATAAATGGATCTTAGACTAATATTATAGTATTAAATTTACATAAATTAAGATAATTATAGAGACATAGACACTAAGAATTTTCGTATCTTCTCATAATTATTACTATTTGAGTTATAGAGTAATACTTTATATATTAAAAAAAATTATCGAGCTATACATATAAAAATAAAAAAATAAAGAAACACCGAGGAATCATTAAAATCATTGTCAAAACATAAAATAATGACATTAATAAAACTTTTGAGAAGTAGAAATTTCTTTACGGGCGTTATTGAAGGAAATAGGAACTAAAGTGGTGTCTAATCATAAGGAGTTAGTGTTTTGTCTTTTGTTTTTTGTTTGTTTTTTTATTTTAATAAAAAATTTATAACTGTGTTATTGTCTCATTTGGACCAAGTAAAGCATCGGTAGAACTGAAGAAGTACTATATAAATATGTTACAAATATATGTAATATAATCATTCACCAATAAAAAATCTCCACCAACTTGTTAAAGGCCTTATAGCTAAATTCACATCTCCCTATATACAAAATGCTTGAGGTCTAAAGGAAAAAATTGGTTCAAATTATGGAATTAGCAGCATGTTGTAATTATTAAAAAAAAAAATCTCCACCAACTTGGGTTTTGGATTTGGAACCAATTAGCAACGCAACTCTGCCACTTTGTGTTTTTATAGCCTTTTCTCAAACATGGTCAGTACAATTTGGTACTCTAAAGTCTAAACCTCCAACCAAAACAAAGAATTTGGCTGCTTAAGTCCAACTTCACGGCAGGGAATAGGATTCTCTCATCTCAGGATTAAACATTTTTAGGATCTAATACTATAAAATACTATCTTGTTATTTAAAACTTAAAATAACGCAACATTGCACATGTATATATATATTTTAATATTTAATATTAATTATGAGATAAATTTATTTTAAATAAAAAAAATCCATAACTTAGTCCATTAATTGCTCTCTTTTTTTTATTGGATAAAAGAAAAGGCGTAAGAGAGAGAAAAAGCGTTGCAATTCCTACACGCATAGGATAACAAAAAAAGAGACAGAAATTAATGCGTTCGCTCACTGCTAATAAAAAATCAGAAGAACTCGAATCCAAGACTAAAGTTTTTTATTGACCGAAGGCTGGCAATTAGAGAGCACCTACCATGTTGGCTTGTGTCATGTTCATTTAGTGTCTTACAGCACTCGGCACAAAAACTTTACTCCCAAAACAAATGGGCTATATGCATGATTGCACTAGACATTATTACATTAACCCTAGTGTCCCATTTGTATGGCAACCATTTGATTGTGGTTTATTGCTTGTCGTCTCAATGGACCCACAAACCCTAGCTACCATCCATTGATCACACACCACAAATATTCCCACGTAAAAGAAGATAGAAATCACAACCATCAAAGCCACGTGTAGGGCCCAATAATGGGAATGGGTTTGGATATCAATGGCTATGGCTATTTGGCTGGCCAGCAAGGGAGAGCTTTTCACTTGAAGAAGAAGAAGAAGAAGAAGATCTTCAAACAAGGTACACTTAATGAGTCATAACTTAGGACTCCGACAAAATTCAGATCATGACGTCAAATAATACCAATCCCCAATGACCTCTGACTGTCACATCACTTTGCGTCACCCCATGTCTCACTCTCTCTGTCAGTCAACGAACTTTAATTATTTTATTTTATTTTACTTTTTTATTAATTTATTAAAGGGCTAAAATAAACCCAGCGGCGCCGACAGGTTAAATTGATTTTGGCTCAAACTAGACGTTTTGCTAATGTGCGCGCCCATAGGAACCATGCACACACCACCAGGTATATCGTCACAAAATTAAATTAATTAAAGTTTCCATTTAAAATAGGTTTATTTCAGAGCTCAAATTAAATTTGAGAAGTAAAATTTTGAAGCGTCACTTCGATTACAATGAAATAGAGAGGATGTTGTTTCATGAGAACTCTAGCCTTCAATGCAAAGATATAATAACCTATACATAATTTTGTGTGTTCTTTAGTTGATTGCTATTGAAAACGATATAAATATATATATATATATATACATATATATATACTATAGCTTGTTGATATGATCTTAATTCCTATTGACATGTTTTTCAATAATTGAACAAAATATCTAGTTAAATTAACATTCATATATAGGAGAAATTTGCTGATGATTTTTTTTCTTGAACGGTCAAAATAGGAGGCACATATAACCTAAGAGTGATATTTTATTTATATTTATAATAGTCATGTCATCTTGGTTTATGTGCGTGGCGCGTAAAGCAAATTTTAGAAAAGAGCCATTATAATAGTCATGCGTGGCTCATCAGTCGCTACATCTACATCAATTGGTTGATACAAATAAGACCAAACAGTGATTTTATGTGAAAAAACAAATATTGAGGAGAAAGTTTGAGGACCGTGAAAGGAGGAATGACGAAAGAAGAGGGATTTTTTGGTACTCTTTATTCTTAGATCAACTTTAGTCATAGAATTATTTAGGAGTAGCATAGCAATTAGAACATTTAGTATATTGAAGGATCAAGTCAGATTTCTTGTTGAGTTTGTATTTGTTAAAATAAGAGTGTAATACAAACAAGTTTTCATTCTTTTGAGTGTGAGTTAATGTACTTGTGTAATGTATTCTATTACATTCTCATGTTCTAAGTCAATCTTAATTGAGATAACCCCATTCATCAAAAAAAAGAAAAAAAAAATATTATATATATTGAGATAACCCTCAATCCACGAAAATAAAATAATAAAAATTTTGGTAAACAAAATCACCCTATGAATAAAATAATCCTTGTATCAAATGGATGAAAAATGAGTAAAGGAATCCAATGACCAACATTAGTAAAGTAAAATTTTAATTTCTTGCTCAATCATACATAAAATGGCAAAATGAAGAAAAAGAAATGAATTAATTGCATGGTTGGATTAACAATAGTTAATCCTTGGCTTATGTACAAGGCTAATCGGGATTAGTGTGAGATGTATAGGTAAAAAAAAGGGGCAAGTTGGAGTGGAAAAGGAATCGACATTGGTTGTAATATATGTAAAGCATAGTATTAGGAAAAAGGAAAAGAAAGTGAGAAGAAGTACAGTGAAGTCGAAATGTCTCCTTCCTAGATCACCGGCTTTTGGCAGGTACTGAAAGAAAATAGTGAAAATGTGGTTGCTCACGTCACGTGGGGGATTGTTCCTTAATCATCATCCTAACTTATCCTCTAAGATCTATCTGCAACCCCATTTACCCAATACCCACGCGTTTCTCAAGCGACTGACCTATCAATCAACTTTCAATCAATAATGTCAATTTTCTCATCTTTTTAACTCATAAATTTTTTAGGAATTTTTATATTATTTGTCTGTTTGGATATCATTTATTTGTTAAAATCTAAAAATTTATTATTGAAAATATTGTAATAAAATAATTTTTAAATATAAATAGTATTGTATGGGACCCAACAAAATATATAATCTACATTTAAAGTGAAATTGACTGACAAATACACAATTATTGTAAGACCTATCTTTTAAACGCCAAAGACAGACGTGCTAGAGGGTTGTTACGTCACATCATGTATTCACATCTCAATGTTCCTATACATGAGGAGCTTTGGATCCAAGCCTTGCCTAGAGTGAAAATGTATATTCTATTCTTCTTTTTAAGTTCGTTCCTCTTTCCCCTCTCAGAGAGCTATTATAGATGCATAAAATTTATTCATAATTTCCTTTCTAACCAATTGAGTGGCCTAACAAGTTAAAATTAGTAAAATATTATTTTTATATGTATTATCACTTATATTATTTTTATCATACACAAATTACAACATATTATCACTTTAAGATTTTAGAAAACAGTTGTGGAATTTTGGTGTTACTAGACTTACAATATTTCTAAAAGAAATGTCCCACGTATATGTCATCACTCATCATAACCATTATTAAATTAATTAAATTTCAACTAATTAAACTAATAAAATCACTTGTACTCAAATAAAGGCTCTACGAATCAAATTAGGGTCTGGTTGGTGTCTAGTGAAAGTTTTCACTAGACACGTTGGATTGCGGACACATGTTCACTCTTAGACACGTGTCCGAATCTTACTATATTTGAAAATTTTTACTAAACACAAGCCTTTCCCGTTAAATAATCCCACGTACAAGAAAAAGAAACTCATTAATATTTTTTTTAAGCCAAAGAGTGTTTATCATAACGGTATAACTTGTATTTAAAATGTATAATGATGTGACATATATTTAAACATATCTTAAAAAGAAAAACCATGATGGGAAAAAAAATTTCCCATTAAAAAAAAAAAAAAAGAGAGAGAGAGAAAAATCCCGAACCATTTGTCATATAATTTGTAGGCTTGTAGCTCTGTCTTTTCCTTTGTCTTGTCTACTTTCAACAATGATATTTGGATAAATTTTCAGTGTTATTATTGTTAATTTATCTCGCCAATCATTTTACAAGAAGGACCCTAATGAATTAATGGGAATGCTTATATTTATAACCTACGTGTAGGTCACTGTGTTTCTTGGAAGTGTCATTCCCCAAAATATTACCATTGGTTGGCACTAGTGAGCTATGATAGGATTGGGTTTCTGCTCCGCAGTCTGCACAACACTATTCAATTGCACCAGTGCCGGCTCTTCACCACAGTAAACAATTGCATAAAGGATGCCCAAATAGAAAAGGCCCTTTACTTCTTTATTCATTTGGATATGTTCATATTGAAGAAATTTATATACTTTTTTTTTTAATTACTATTTTGATTCTTAATTTTTGTCCCACGAATTAAAATTGTCTCTAACATTTCAAATATTCAATTTTAAGGTGCAAAATAAAATTTAGTCTTTATTTTTAGAATTAAAGTAGTTATGAATAGGAAATATTTTTGATTGATATACTAAATTATATAAAACTAATATATATATATATATATTTTTTTTTTTCAAATTTATGCATCATTTTTAGAATTTTATTGATAATACTTGTTAGAGTTTCTTCTGCATTAAAAAATTTTAAAATTTAAACTGATAAAATCTTACATAAAATCAACTATATCACAAGAAAACTTAATAGTTATATTATCAATTGAAAAAAAAAAATGTTTACAAAAACTATATAGTGATGTTACAACTAAAAAGTGAGAAGGTGAACTTAAAATAATTTTTTTTTAAATGCTATTTAATTAATATATTTACAACTAAAAAGTGAGAAGGTGAACTTAAAATAATTTTTTTTTAAATGCTATTTAATTAATATATAAATATAGAAAAATACATCACTTAATTAAAAGGTGTCGTATCATACCTCAATACCTATAGAGTTAGCCCAGCTTTGCATAAGAAAGAGGTGAGAAAATGTTAATAGCAAGTGGGGGGTAAATAGTTTCCTGTTGAAATAATCATTTTCATGCAGTTATACACTGCTGAGAGCATCCGCATCTGTAAACTTTTGCATAATAAAAAAAAGACACAAATTTTACCCACTTTACCTTAAAAATATTCCATATTAGTGTTTTTAAAAGTGTGCATATTTGCACACTTATTACAGTAAGTGTGCAAATATGCAATGTTACTGACTTACTGTGTAGTTTTGCATTTTATTTTTTTAATATTTCTCTTTCTTCACCTCTCTCGATCTTCATATCTCCCAACCGATTTTCTCACTTCCCTTGTCAAACTCATCCTAAATCTAAAACCCAAGCTCATCAAATTATCCATAAAGAATCATCAAAAACCCATATTGCAAAGAAGAAGAAGACGGAGGCAGAAAAAGAAAAAGAATAAGAAAAAGATGAAGTGTAGAAGAAGAAGGGAATTAAGGACCCACTTGCTGGTGTGGCCGGTGGTTCTTGCACCATTTTTGACAGAGAGCTGTGTGGGGAAGAGATTTTGGGTCGAAAAGATTAGAGAAAGGAATGGGTTTTTGTCTTTTTCTTTGCTCTTTTTTATTCCCTGGGACATTTTCACGTTATTGATAGAAGAAGCAGAAGGGAAGAAGAAGAAAAATCTGCAAAGAAGCAGTAACAATGGCGTAGAGAGAGAGCAGATCTGACGAGAAATGAGAGAATCATTAAATGAAAATAATAATAAAAAGAAGAAAGAAAATGTTATTTAAATAAAAGAGAGGGTGGAATAGATAAAGACGTGGTCCCGTAGATACTGAGGTGATGTTTGGTATACTGAATGTAGATTACGATAGAAATTGTAATTTTTATTACTAGCAATAAAATGTATTGTAATATAATAATTAAACATATTCATTAATTTGGTTATGAGTTATAATATTAGAATGAAACTTAACATTTATTTTAAAAAATATCTTACTCATATAATTATATCTTTTTAAAAATTATTATTTTTAAATTTAAGAGAGATATGTATTATTTTTTATAATTTTTTATTTTTATAATTGTTAGATGTATATGGAAAGTTTGTTTATTTGGAAATATATTAAGTTTTGAAATTATTGCACTTACTAAGGAATATGTAATACAACATTTTAAAAATGAATAGTTATTCCCCATTTTGAAGAATAGCTATTCATAAAAAATGACTATTCCTTATAATAAAAACATAACCAAACTAAAGAATAATTAAACTATAGGAATAACTATTACATTACAACATCTATTACAGTCTACCCTTAGTAAAAGTGATAATGTAAAATAGTAATGTTGGGCTTTGTGAGCTTAGTTTATATTTGATTTGGTTGATGATTCGATCCGATTTGAATAATGTTGAGTGGTTTTTAATAGGAGATTTTTTGAGATTTAGTTTAGAGAGTGGAGGCTTGGGCTATCTTATACGTGTGATTGATTTTGTTTGACGTGTGTTTTTTTCTTACTGTAATCAGGAAATTATGATCACTATTTTAAGCACAAATATAAAATTGTGATTTAGACTAAAAATAAAGCGAAGATGGAAGACGAAAGAATAATAAGAAAGAAAGATGGCTTTTATAGTTGCCTGGCAAAGCAGTTTTTGCCGGATCCGTGACATAAAAAATTGAATATAAATGTTCTTATTAGTACACACAGGAGATGAATCCAGTGAGTGAAGCCCTGGCAATAAAGAGGGTCTAGCTCTCTGAATGGCTGATGTTTAACATGACGACCTACGATTTGATTTTCAGATTTGACCTTGTGCATGGTGACCACGAGTACCACTTTCAAAAACCCTTTAAAAAAAAAATAAAGGGTCTTTGGTCCACGCCTCCATAACTATATCATATCATCATAAACATCACATCCTTACCTTTGTAATCTTTACCACCCAATGAAATCCAAGCTTGGTTTATAAGTTTGGAACATGTATGTTTAATCAAAGTTAGTCATTTAACACTATTTTTTTTATTATTAGCTTATGAGAGGGAAACTATAGGGGTTAGGTTGCTCTCCACTAATCATCCATGACCATCAAATCTTGCAGCACATCACCACCGAAAGCATGCGAATTATTTGAGGATTTTTCCACTTGTATCTTCAACTTTCTGATTGATTTTCCAACAAGTAGACTTCATTGGGATTTCAAAAGAGTGCTATAAAAGATTGACTTTTCTTTGACCGCAAGACTATGTTTCAGTAACAGACTCTAAGAGCGTGTTTGGTTTATCAGTTTAAACAGTAGTGTTCAGTGTTTAAACACTGAACACTAGTGTCCAAAAACAAAAAAGGACGTTTGGTGTGTCATTCCTGTTCAGGGATTGTTTGGAAAATAGTGTTCAAAAATCAGTGTTTAAAATGATATTTTTGAAATCATCTCTGGCCTGTTTTTAAATAACAAAAACTAGTGTTTCAGTGGCAATTGTGTAATTATTTTGAACATTGTATGGCCCACCTGGTCAGACATCAAAGCTGTATTTTCAACGCAGTCTCACCCATATAGTCCCGTTAGGCATTAAAAAAATATTTTTTGAATAAAAAAATGTTTATTTTGGTTAAAGGTGTCAGTTTTTTTATTTTATTTTTAAATCAAACACACATACCAAACACATTTTTATGTTTTTTGAACACTAAAAACATGTTATTTAAACTATGATACCAAACACATTTTTTTGTTTTATAAACACTAAAAACACGTATTTTAACAACACTTTTTAAACTACAATTTTCACATCTTTTCAAACAATAATTTTTAAACTCTATGGCCAAACGGGCCCTAAGATTCCTCTTATTATGTACTCTGTGTTGATGATTGTACGAAAGAAGATATGGGAATTTACATCAACTGAGATAATGCTCTTATATGAACAACTCGTTGAATTTGAGGAGTTACAACTTTTCACTTGTTGTTAATGAAAATTATGTTAATTACATCATCAAAGCTTGACCAATCAAACTTATGACCTTCGTTTTATGATAATTGTTCTTTATCATCGAGTTAAAATATCAATGGGTTTTTTTTAGTGTAGACGAAATTCAAACTAAGGTCTCTTATTTGACCATAAGTGACTTTATTAGTTAAACCAACTTAAATGCATGACCTTATCGAGTCTTTTATCTTATGCAAAAGAATTACCAAATTATGGGTTATCATCCTTGTATTATGGTGCTAATCGCGGTGGCAAGACTTGAATAATTGTGTACCTAAGAATAATTATATACTATTCTCTAAGCATGCACCATCAAATTTTCTAACAACTACCATCATGCATGCACATAAAAATGCTTGTCTCAATCATAAGAAATTACTTATTATATATGTGACCATATAAGTCTTTGTTTCAATTTTTCTATATAACCAAAAAAATGTTGGATCCAAAATCCAAATATTCGAATTCCCTTTACTTTCTTATGTCATACGAGAGAGAAAAACAAAAATCAATCACTTCAATTGCCCCTCATTTCAGTATTCTCTCATGGGAATCTAGACAATAAACCAAATAGAGGTAGCAAAGCATGTGATCGGCTATACTTGACGAAGAATAGCATGTCTAGCCCTTTGGCCACCGTTTTGTGCTATACTTATGGAATCAAATATTTTTCAAGTATAGAAGCAAATAGCTCTATTTTATATATTCCACTCATGACTCATGAGCATTTAAGATGTTTTTGTCGTGGAAAAGGAAGAAAGAGATAGAAATGATTAAGCAAAGATTATATATCATATAGATTCATTAGCTAAATAAGCCAATGGATGTATAACTAAGAAACATGACAAGTCCGATCAATAGTTAAATCTTTATTAAGAAGAAACGAAAAGAATATTTTTCATAAAGAAAGTGAACAAGATGGTGTCTATAGATTTTGAAAGTGATTTCAAGTAATTCATAAATTGATACTTGGAGAATTTTTTGAAGATATGGTATTAGTGTATTTTAATTTATGGACTTTATTATAGGATTATTATTTTTATTATCAAATCAAAATATTAATATGTTTATGTTTTGGTGTAAGAAAAAATTCTATTGTAAATTATTATTCAAAGTTCAGTAGTTAGGAATAAGGGAATTTTATACCTTAAATATTTTTGTTAGAAATAATAAGAATGTCAACCAGTTGAACTACAAAACTATTCGTGATTATTATTATTGGAAAAAAGGTAATGAGAGGTGTATTTAAAGGTTACAAAATGTGAAAGAAGATTTGAGTAGTTATTAAATGGGATTTAAATTGTTTTATTGAGAAAAAAGTACTTAAAGGGGGGAGGTCAGCTAAAGAGAAAGAAGAGGTTAGGGGGGTCCACAATGAATGGTGATGCAATCCCTCTAATAACAACACTCATCTAATCTCCAAAGAAACAAACATATGGCAGACACCATATGTAGCACCATCAACGGTGCAGCTTGGAGGACTCACTACTTCCCCAAGACTTACTTGATTCATGATGGTAGGGCCCATATCCCACAAGAAGGTCACCCCCCACTTCATTACATACAGACAAACGCACGTGGTGTTATCTCGTTGGCCCATCCCATGCAAGCGGAATGATCATGGTGACTGGTGAGGCCCCCCCCTCTTCCTATCTCCCCATTAACCAAAAAAAAAAAAAAAAGAGTGTACGTCACAGCATTGATCACACGCTTTAACCCAACTTGTTTAGGTATAAATGGGCTAATGCATGACCCGTGTGTACAGAATGATATGATCTAATAATAACTTGATGATAATGTGCAAGTTGTGACAAAGTGTATGATTGTGTCATAAAAGGACTTTAATAAAGAAAAAGAACACATGCCACGTGTCAAAAGGGAACGTCATGATGACAAGGAAAGTGTAAAATTGCATATGTTCACTCCGAAGATTATGTCATGTACACAACAATGTAATGAGAAAGAATAGCACAGTTCCTCGTTGTTTCGCATAGTCCACGTCAGCAAGGGGCTTCTTTTCTTTCTTCTACGACAACTGGGTTCTGGGGTTTTGGGGTGGGGGGCTTTGGCTTTGGCTTTAGGTTACGTCATAAGGTTAAATATTACCGTTCAACGTCGAAGTCAATGTGACGTCAGTGGCATTTAAGCCTCACAGTCAGCCCCCACATCCCCCCATGTGACTGTCCCACGCTACTTCATCGGCAGATATCCACTATTTCCGAACTGCCGTATTATGTGACCGTATTGCTTTCTTTCCCCTCTTCACGCTCCTTACCAAGCCACTCCTATCCACTCTCCAATCATTCACACTTTTATTTCTCTCTATATAAAATGAAATTCCAATATATGCAATGTAATAGGCCATATATTTGTAATAAGAGCATTCTAATAAGCTCTCTTATAAAAAATGTCATTTTAACACATTAAAAACTTATCATTTTAACACATTATTTTATAATATTCTATTTATCAGATGTTCTATTCTTCAATCTTATACATTAAAATAATATATACATCACATTAAAATATCATTAAAAAAAAAAAAAACTCAAAAGCGTCAAACCCAGCTCTTGTGGGAGTGATGCGTCGGAGTGGGAGACCCATCAAACCCATCCCAAATCAAAGAACCCAAAAGCGTCAGAGGTGGGAGATCCATCAAACCCAGCTCTTGTGACTCCAAGCATAAGTGAGGAGTCGTGGATGGAGAAGAGACCTGCATGAGCATGAGGAGGAACCGCCGGGCGACGTTGCGAATGGGCTGTTTGGTGTCGCCAAGGCGCTCGACAATGGAGGGGATGAGGACGGTGTTGAAGTGGAGCTTGAAGTGGTCGCAGGAGAGCACGGCGGTGGAGTCCAGAGCTTGGAGCGCGCCTTGGGAGACTTTGAAGTTGTTGTCCACGGAGAGCTGTGTTGGGAGGAGAGAGGAAAACTAAATAAAATAAGCATAAAAATTTTGGCATTCTCGTCCGTACGCTCTCATATTTGAGAGCGTACTGTAGCATGTCTCAAAATGTTGGCACATATAACACACCTGATGATGCTCTGTTTTTGGTGTTTGGTGTGCCAAATACCAAATATTATAGCATTTAACACATTTAGCACACCCGATGGTGATGCTCTAATGGTTCAAATTTCACGTTAGTGGTAAGTAAAAAAATGATATTAATAATGGATTCATATAAAAATTAGAAAAGAAAATTATCAACTCAATTATTGTGAGAAATATTGTGAAATTTTTTAGTCTATATAGCATTGCTCTTCAATCGAAATCAAATTCATTCCTAACTTGTTTGATGAGGATTTATATCCAACCCATTGATTATTGCTGTCTTAGTCTAATCAAATTTTAAGGTTCTTTTTAACTTAAAAGTTTCTAGTACAAATAAAGGGTACAATATAATGGCATCTCAATTCCTCTATTTTCTATTGTTGTTATTATTGAAGTATAAATCAAGAATTTTGTAACTCAACTGGTATCTTGTAGTATTTTTACTTATGCCTTCACTTCAATAATCATAATGAAATTGGTTTTTCTTATGTTGCCCTTTATGGGTAAAAACACAAGAAGATCAAGAGTTCGAGCCCTAGGCTTTACATATGTTGAAGGCCAATCATTCTGTTATAGTATTATCAACTTATTTTTAGCATGCTATATTTGCCGGGAAAGGATGAAAAAAGGGCATTTCCAATTAATAAGGTGATGGAGTTTCATTTAGGGATTAGGGTGTTTTAAAATTTTGGTAACTCTATTATAGATTTTTTTAAATCTTATCCATCAAATTTGAAATAAATAAAAAATGTAGTTACTTTAAGAACTCTAAATGATTTTAACCCTTGATTGAAGGTAGGTATTGGTATTGAAGAAATGATTTTATTCAGTAAAAAAAATATTCCAAAAACATTTTAGGGAAAAACTTATTAAATTTAAAAACAAGTTAGCGAATTGAACTGTTGAACTTCAACAAAATGGTCACGGCTGGACATTTTTCATTAAACAAAGTCGTGTCGTTTTCTATGATATTTTACACGTACCACTTCACATATGTCAATTGTCATTCAAGCCAGCATATCAATCGACTTCATTGCTCCAAAAAGAACGAAAAAAATGAAAAGGGACGGATTTAGTTCCGCATTCATATTATGGCTTCTAGAACTCCGATCGAGAAAATTAATCAAAAAAGCCTAGCATACATAGTAACACCTACTAGCTAGTAATAAACCACACTCCTCTAGTAAGTTAGTAATAAACTATACTCCTCTAGTAAGTTTGAAACTTCAAACTTGAAATAGTAATACAAGATTCGGTTTTAGACTTAGCCCACCTTATTATTCACTAGATGATGCTTTCTTTGTTTTTAAACATTTTCTGTAAAATAATTTTCGGAAAAGTAATTTATTTTCCTATATTTGGTTGTAACCTTAAAAATGAATTAAAAAAATTGTAATAGTTTATTGAATATGTAATGTTAAAGAGTTCACCACAAAAAATATACTCCGTATTTTATTATCTGATTTTTTTTGTCACACCAAACATTATAAAAATACAAGAAATCTTCTCTAAAGAATGAATTTTGCCGAAACCAACAATATTCTCAATATTATTTTGTTTTCTTGGTATACCATATGGAGAAAGGCCTTTGTCCATTGCATTGGAGTATTAAACATACTATAATAATAATATGTGATCAATTTTAAACATGTATTACGTTCGTATCATATCTGATACTTCAATACACCAAACATAAGCCAAACCTACAATGATACACATTCTTGCATACACTAACACAATTTATTCATTTGTCAATGTGTGATTGGATTACATCACTTACAGATAAGGACTATCACTAATACTTATGAATATTACTTCAATCATTACTTGATATGTGTATTAGTTGTGATAAAATGTGTCACTAGAATTTTTACGATGATATGGGTATTAATCAAATTGCACAATTGCATCTAAACCGACCAAAATTGCCTGCAAAATGGAGTCATTGCACAACATCAAAAGTGTCGGTAAAATAAAAAATAAGTCATTTCACACTTAAAAACTTGTTAGACTACTTTTAATTAGCTTAAAATAAAGAAAAACCAACCTAAAACAAACTAAAAGCTAGTTTTGGGCTGAGCCAATCCCACCAAACTATATGTCCACAAAGTTGAGGCATCGAATCGTATCATGCAGTGCTGTGATAAAAATGGACCAAAATCGCACCAACATTATTAGATACCGTCAATGATTCAATTTGCGCATAAAGAAAGAAAGAGACGCACACAAGAGTTGGCGCGTGGGGGTTGTAATGAAAGAGGGGTTTGATTCTTAAAAGAAGCTAAGTAGGAGGAGTAATACAGTAGTATGTCACAGTACATTGTGATGTAAGCAACCATACCACACCCTCCTCTCTTTTATAAAACTCCCCCCACACTTACACACACACCCCTCACTTGCTTCCGTTGACATCAACACTCTCTCTCTCTCTCTCTCTCTCTCTCTCAAACTCTTTCTCTTTGTTTCTTTCCAATACATACATAGACACATCCGGTGATGCAAGGGCTACGGCGTTGCTCAGACGACATCGTGAGGCTCGACCTGACAAGCCTATCATCACCATCATCATCAGGAGGAGGAGGAGGAGGAGGAGGACCCCAACCACCACCACCATCTTCATCATCATCATCTATGCTATCGATCGACGTGGCGGAATCAGCAGAGGCAAGGATCAGGAGGCTGATATCGGAGCACCCAGTGATTATCTTTAGCCGATCCTCATGTTGCATGTGCCACGTGATGAAGAAGTTGCTAGCCACCATCGGGGTCCACCCTACCGTTATCGAATTAGATGACCATGAGATCGCAGCTCTACCCTCCGATGACTCTGATTCCGGCTCGCCACAACCTCGTAACCCAGCTGCCCCTTCTGTCTTCATTGGTGGCACTTGCATCGGTGGCCTTGAGTCACTCGTTGCTCTCCACCTCAGTGGCCAACTCGTCACTAAGCTCGTCCAAGTTGGTGCTCTCTGGGTATGACACACCGCCCATATATTACTTATCTTATTCCTATTCCTATTATTATTAGTAGTAAAAATAATAATAATAATAATAATCTTTCTATCTAGTTGTAGCTAGACAACAACCTCGTGGTTCTTCAATAGTTCATATTAGTTGTAGCCAAACAACATAGCTACAAAAGTACAATCTTTATGCTTCTCTTGTACTGTCCAATTCTCCAAAACCAATATGTAATTTTGGTCCTAGTAGACCTCTTCCCTTGTTATTGATCCTTATAAATATTATTATGTTATTATTATTGTTCTTGTTAGTTTTAGGAAATAATTTTTTTTTTTTTTTTTTTTTGGGGTTCATTTTAAATTCCATTTTGTACTATATAATAATAGTATAGAAGTAGAAGAATATGTGCGAGTATGGTTCTCAGATACCTTCTCGTGGGTGATACTCGCTAGTGGGAATGCAACACGTGTATGTGTGAAATATGTATGCTTGAGAATACACGTCTCTTTGGGATTCACCGTTTTTGTTCGTTTACCGAGTTGGGTAAACAATTATAATAAAAAATTACACTTTGATTAGATCGGTGTGGGCCCTCTAGACCACTGGTTATGAAATCACAGCCGTTGATCAGCTTTGTGTGCCTCGTGGCTGACCTCTGCTCGCATCAGTAACAGTTGTTAAGTGGTGATATATAATTAATTTAAAAGAAATTGGGTTTTTTTTTTGGTTTGGTGGGACCGAGTACCAATCATAAGACGATCATGACCGTTAAAATTTTGTGGATCTTGCTCCCCAAGTAGTAGGTTCTAGCGAAAGGGTGGGTTTTGGGTACAGCATTTTTGTTGAGTTGAGTCTTAACTTTGTGAAAAAAACAGATGAGCGGTGACTGTGAGAGTGAGAGTGAGAGTGAGAGTGAGAGTGATGAATGAGTGATTCTGTCAAAAATAAATAAAAAGACAATTCTGACAAAATTCCTCTAATTATTGCAAATACCCTTCCTTTCTTTTTTGCTTTTGCTTCTTTCGAATCATGACCTCATTACCATGCATACAATTCACCTGATTATTCTTATACATCATTTCACGAAATATCCAATTATTCATGAACAGAATCAAGAGATCTATGAAGTTTTCACATTCAAGAATATTTCACTTAATTTACCCAAAGTTTTGAATTATTTCAGTTAATTACACCTACTCCCATTTGTTGTTATTCTTGTACATCCAAATTAATGTGCTGAATAATACAGAAAGTGTGAAATTTAAGCTTTTTATTTTGTGTGCATATATATTGCAATTTTGTTGTTTTTGGGGTTGAGGTCATTCATATGCTTATATATATATATATATATATATAGTATGCTGAAATCCAAGTTCTTTTTTTATTTATTTGTTGCTATGCATATATTCAATTTAGTATCTTGGAAAAATCTAAGAAATTAAATCTCCGTGGTGCCTCTTCACGTTATATACTATAGTGAAGAGACTTTTTGAGAGAAAAAAAAAGGGTGTAGTGACTTGGTATTATGTCATGCCTAATAAATATTGCAGTATGGAAAGTAATCTTTAAAGAGATCTGTGGTATAGGTTGGCACCTAAAAAATGAATGCAATGACAAGCTCAAAATTTGTGTCAGTCCGTACGTGTCATCACATAGTATTCATGGGTGCATCATGGCATGCATGAGTGCACCTTCAGCAAACTGACAGTTTCATTTATTATTATTATTATTAATGATTATATATTATATATATACTAGTTCTGAGAAATAAAAAGTAACTACCAAGAGCTAGCATTCTCTTGATATGGTTATCAACAGGCTCTCTCAATTATCGGGGGATCAATATGGTTCATATTTTCACACACACAATTTTGTAAGAAACCCGGGTGCTTATTCACTAATTTGGGAATAATATATATATATATATATATATGTTTCTTTCTATAGTTTAGTAAATGATCTTTGTACAACGCAACCTAAGCTAGCTAGCAAGACACTTCAAGGTTTAATGTTTCTATCTTGAAGTAGCTTTTCACCAATTTTTTGTGAACTTTGATGGGCGCATGTTAGCTCACAGTTTCGCCTTCACCAAATGAATCTTCATCATTCTACCAAAGGGTGGTAACCTGATGGTAAGAGTCCCTTGAACCATTACCCTTGCAAGTCTGAGGGTTGTGGTTCGAGTTGTGGCATTTCGGTTTAAAATGCGTACTCACATAGATAGTTCCAAGCAATTTCGATGATCTCACACTATAGAATTCAGGTTTAAGTGAGCTAAGACAATGATATCATACCGTATGAACTTTTTTTTGTTCATTAAAAAAAAGAAGAAGAATCTTCATCATCTTCTTCTTTCTTTTTATTCATTTATTTTTTCGGATAGATATATAATTTCATTTTGTCACCATGCCATCACTATCAGAACTCGAACGTACCTAACTTTTATCTAATTAAGGGCACTGACACAAAACATGCGCACACGAACACTTGATAGTTTAAAACCCTTGCGGCGAAGGGACCAACTCCTCTTTGGAGAAATTAATTTATACATTAATTGAATTGTGGTCCTATTTCATTGCCTACAGGATTTGAGGTACAGACTTAACTTATAGGTTAAGCTTTTTGCTTGATGTATAGTATATACACATGTTTGACTTTTTTTTTTTTTTGGGGAAATAATTTGATAGTTATGGGAGTCGGGATATGAACCCTAGATGTTTCTATCAAAATGCATTAAGAAATACTAATTAAACTACATGACTCTTGGCGATATATCTATATATATTGTTTTTAAAACCATACATTTTAGACATTTAATATAGAACAAATTGAATGAAAAATGTTGAATCTAATGATGAACTTTTTGTGATCCAAATTCTATAAAAAGTGCAGCAGGATTTGTTTATATGTGAATTTAACTTATATAGATTCGTAGAATAAATTACACTTTCGTAATATATTCTATAGTTTATATAAGCATAAGTTCATTTCTAAGCTTCATCTCTCCTTTTAGAATGAGAAAATTTTAAGTATAGCTTCTAACTTGCAGTATATTAGATTCTCAAATTATATTAAAATGCATAATTGCATTAATCAATATAATACAAACAATATTATCTTTTTTAATAAAAATTATATTTAATGCAACTATGTATTTCAATTTAATTGAAAAACTTAATATATTGTATCTAAGTTTTACTCTTTAATAATGGATTCAAGAATATCCACCTAGTGATATAGTGCATGTGTTAATTATCAATGAAAAAGTTTAGGTTCTATTTGTTTTGATGTAACATAATTTGCTTAAGATAATTAAGCATTATTTTTGTGTTTTGTGGCTAGAGTCTTGAAAATGATCACCAAATAACTCTGTCAAGACCCAGAAAAAAGAAAATGAATTTTTTCATCAACAAATATTCCAAACAAATTGTTGTTTCACATACCATTAAGTGTACAGATATTCATTAATTCGGAGACTCAACAAATACTATTTCTTGTAAAGCAGAAAAGTACAATTAGGTTTTAGGCTGGAACAGGAACTGCACCACAATCAAACTACTTGAATCCACATTCATCCCAAATAGAAAGAAAAATATTCAAATATGCTAAAGTTTTGCATCAAAAAATTTTCATACAAGAAAATGAGAAATAACAAAACCACAAGATATCTAATCCGAAATACAAATCAATAAAATCAAAAGACAAATGGGTACAAATTAAACAATTCGATTATTGTAGAAATTAGAAACTAGAAAAAGACTTCAAGAAACTTTGAAGAGGGATTATTGACAAGGGTAAGTAGGATGACAATTGACAACATGATTCTCGTAATGATTTTAATATGTTACTCTCTTTATTCTAATATAAATATATTTTTAAACTCTCAAAAACAAAATTTTTATTTAATAAATTTTAATAATGGTTCTTACATCTTTTAGAAGATAAATAAACAAGATTCTTACTTACTATTACGGAAAAAAAAATTATATAATTTGTGATGCATTAGTATTCCTTTTACAAAAGAAATAAAAGAGAATTTAATACTAAAATGTTTGATTAATTAAAAAAGTGGTATATGGCAGCACTAAAACCAGTATTGAAAAACAATATTTTCCAATTAAGGTAAAGATGATAAGATGTGATGGGTGATAATTAAATGGAAGAGTCCAACCCCACTTTCACATCGGAGGGACCCACAATTTCCTTTGTGTTTGGAAAAGACAGCTTGGTGATAACAACAACCTCAACCACCACAACCACAATGCCCCCAGCCCCACGAGAGCGTGGACCCTCTCATACAACCTTTACAGCCTAACGTAAGAAGAATCTCCTTCTGATTCTCTCTCTTTTTTATTATTGTTATGATTATTATTATTAACAATAGTAGAGCATTGTTCATCAACTATTTTATATAAAACATATTTATTGAAAAGCTTATTATTATAACCTAAATTTAATAATATTATTATTATTATTATTATTATTAATTTCTTTTGTGTAGTATGGGAAAAGTGGTCACGCTGACACTTTTGTCTAGTACTCCAATGCGTCAAACATGATATGATAATATTCATTTTAAAGTATGTTGTGTCGGTATTAGATTTAGTATATTAAAATAACATTGGATACGAGCTAAACCTATAAAACAAAATATGTGGTAATTAAGCAATCCAAGTGCCCCACTGAAAATTTCCTTGAATGGAAGAGATTTAGGTGACAAATTGTCTAGATTTAATGTAAGTGTAAAGTTCCAAAAGCCTCTTTAAATACGTAATCAGTTTGATTACTTTAAATTTAAATGTTGCCCTTTATTTCGCGCGGGGGCGTGAGGTCATGGTTGCCTTGGCTTCTTTGGTGGGGTTCCCACTATTTTGTTTTTTCTTTTTTCTTTCATAAAATACACATAATAATATAATTTAATCATGATCAATTTGGTTAAACTCAATAATTTAAAAGGGTTTAATCCGACTCAGCTAACACCTCCCCCAGATCTTTAAAGTACCAAAGCCACTGAATGCCTCGTCAACGCATTGTAGTATGGAGTTAAGGCTACGTCACCTAAAAGAAACCTCTTTTTTCTTCTCTTCTCTTTGGCTTAACTTCTTCCTCGCTCTCACCTTATTCTTTTTGCTGTTTCTTCTCTTTTCTATCAAAAGTATCATAATGAACCAGCATCTCTAACAAGCAAGGTATCTTTGCAAATATATATGCATTTTATCTCTCACAATATGGAAAAATATAACTTGTATTGGGATCAGATATATATTTTCCTCTCTCACAACTAGTAAGTCTCACTGAAGGAAAATATATATCTAATACAAGGTATACCTTCTCCACAATATGAATCTAATGTATTTGTGAGGTATGCATCTTGTGAGAAAGAAAATATATACCTTATACATAAAATAATTATTGATTCTCGCACATGTTATTTTGTTTATTGAATTAGTGACCCTAAAAAACAAAAACAACTAGTAGGTAACCCTCTAAAAAAGTCATTCATCTTTTGTTAACTATTTTCTTTAAATCATAGTTGTTATTAACTTTTTGCGAACAAGAATCCTATATTATCTTTTGATTTATCAAAGAGAATCATTATTATTACTTTGGATTTTTTTTTTTGTACATGTACAAAGGAAACTTGACAACTTATACATATTCACATGATAAACTCTTTTTAATATATATATATATATATATATATATTATCTTGACTAGTTTATCAATACCTTCATTCGGCCCCCAAACCAAAATTTTTGGTTTCACTGCTGATTACATGGGAAAATTTGTATTTTACCACGTTTTATTTTATATATATATTAGCATTAACACCATGATGTAGATTGTGGATGACGGAACATAGGATTGAGCACGCATGATTTTGATTCGTCAATTTCTTGCATAATTGTATTGACTAAAACAAGTAAATATGATACGATGAATTGTAATCATAGTTGGCTGTTGGCATGACATAAGCAATGAGTTCATAACCTAATTAAGGTGCAATTAAAATTATATTTTATGGACCATATTCATTCATTTTCTTTTCTTTTCTTTTATTTTTCAAAAAAAAATTTATTTAGCGAGAAATATATATGTTTTCTGAAGAGGTATAAAATTGAATTCAAAGCTTTCCGCAGAATGAACCTCAACTAGGCTCAAGTTTGCTATGGGGAGTTTAACCCATCACCCTAATCAAAATTTACCTCTCAACTGCTAGCCAGGTAGCCCAATCTAGCACCTAAAAAATAGATCCAAACAAGAGCCAAAAAAGGCCCAGGCTTGCACAACTTTGCTTAGCAAGAAATCAGTACTAATTGAATGAATTATGATTCTTGAAAAAAAAAAAAAAAAAAAAAAAAACTTGTTCACCCTATGAAAATAAGTAGATGCCTATGTTGATTCTGATTTTAGAGAGAGATATGGGGAGAGTACAAACATGAGGTGGTGTGTTTCACTGATTTACTAGTTGTGAGGATGCTGCTATAGAGTGAGACTATTTTGATCTTTTTCTTTATCACCATTTTTTTCACCCTGTTGCCGGTTGTTGTTCTTCCTCAACTGCATCTCCTTTATGGTTTGTTTGGATTGAAGGAGAAGGAGGGGGAGTAGAGTAGAGTTGACTATAAATTAGCCTAGTTTTCAGCCAACTCTACTTGCTTCCCCTCCCTCCCCCTCTATTCAAATAGGCCATTAGAGTGAGAGCCCTCAGATTGGATACAGTTACGTTACTAGGCTTTTCTCAATCAAAGTAGTGGAGAGATTAGAGCCTTGACTTTCTGATTCAATCTGCAGTGTCCCAGGTGCAGGAGGAGGTTGACAATGGACTGATGGACAACACACACACTTATCACTGTGGGCTTGAACCCATGTCCAAGCTCACAGGGCTCCAATGGGTGATGTGTCCTTAATTCACAACTGTAGTCTACATCATGGATTGAGACTTGGTTCACATCTGCTTCTGCATTGGCGTTGCTACTGGACATCCAAATTGCTATCTTCCCCTGACACTGACTCTGTCTGTGCGCAATATAGCTACAAAAAAAAAAAAAAGAGTGGGTACATTCACTTGGTTTAGAGGTCCAGCTTACCCTATGGGCTTTGGTGTGGAGTGGAGGGAATATTTTCTTATTTTAAATGAGTCCAAAATCGTTGCTGAAGATTCTTTTTTGCATGGGCTTTGGGCCTTGATGGTGGGCCCTAGGCTTGTAGAATTATGAGGTAAAGCCTAACATAGTTGCATTAAAATATCTAAGTACATTGAAATCTTTTTCTACAATTCCATCCACTCGTAAATAGATTCTTGTGTATCAATCAAGTTACTATTTCCCATGCCAAATCTAAAATTAATCTCTTTGTTTGCTTTTCCTGTTCACATAATTCTAGGGGTGGCAAAATTAGACACAACACAACATGAAATTAGCGGGATATAGATTGAGGCTTAACGGAGTCGTGTCATATTTGGGTTGACACGGTTGACTCGTTTAATAAACGGGTTGGATTAGTGTTGAACATATAGAACCCGTTTAACCAATCTAACCCTTTTAAATAAATGATATTTTACCAATATACCCTTCAAACTCTAGATCTATAAACTTATTAGTTGTTGTGGTTTATTTTCTTTAACATATTGTGATTAATTATTTGTGATATTGTGATATGCTTTAATTTTGAATGATTATTTGTGATGCAATTACTTGTTAGTTCTAAATTTTATATTAAAAATATTTATTTGTTTCTTTTTTTGATAAAATCTGATAAACAGATCGATACGATTGACCCGTTTGATAAATAGGTCATGTTAAGGTTGAAGAATCTTGACCCGTTTAATAAACATGTCGGGTTAGTGTTGACCTATATCGTCGAATACTCATGAGTTGGCACGATACGAACCCGACACGTGAACATGAATTACCACCCCTACATAATTCTCTTTTTATTGATAATCAAACATACATTCGATGGATCTTAACCCTTATAATATGTTTTGCTCTACTTGCTTCCCTAATCCTTATACACACGATTGCTTTGAACTTCTTTCTATCAACATCTAAATTCTATAAGGCATATTTACCCTCTTCATTAACATTGTACATAACCACTTCCAAAACCCCAGAGCTTGTATAATAATATTTCCTGGTTGAAATGCTTGTGCTAGCTATAGATCATCCCTTTTCATGCCTACCTTGCAATCAGCCACTGTAACAGAAGTTCTTTCCAGTATCTAATTGCTTTACTATAAAGGGCCTTCCGGAGCTATCCCTAATACATAAACCAATAAATAACATTCCCCCCATTATTTCAAAATTTTGGGACTAGTTTTTATTGTTGTATCTTCAAGAGGATGCTACCAAATGGATTTTGCTCACAAATTGTCTTGTATTATTAAAACTCACATCAGTATTTAATCGCGTTTAACAAACACGCAAGTTGCGCATAGATATTTCCACTACTGCATAAGTGGATTATACAATTTTAACCTTAAAGATAGGGGTATTGACTCTTTGAGTTCAATCAATGAGAAAGAAGGAATATGGGAAAAGAGGGCATTACTCATTGTTTAGTCCAATTTCGTATTTGAAAAAAGAGAAAACACTTCAATAAGTAATGGCCTCTTTGGAAGTTAAAAAGAGGAGGGGTAGTAGAGTAGAGGGAGGGAGAGTAATTCAATTACCTTATTTGGAAGTTTTTTAAGAAAAGAAGGGGAGGAGTTTGAAGGGGTTTCAACCACCTCTAACCCCTCATTTTTAATTCCCCCAAATTGGAGAGATTTGGAGGGAGAGTAGAGTAGATCAATTATTGACTAGATAAATTTCTCAATTTATCCTTTCAAAATTATAATAGACCAATGTTGCAAGTCCATTTTCAAATGGGAGTAAATTTGCCTATTTTAATCATTTCCTCTCTTCTCCATCTTAATTTTTAAAACATCCAAATAAGGAGAATGGCTAATTACTCCATTCTCCCTTACTAATTTTAAAAACATCCAAACAAGATGGAGGGGAACCATTCCCCTCTACTCTCCTCCCTGCTACTCCCCTCTACTCTCCTCCCTCTCTAAACTTCCAAACAAGCCATAAATCTTACCAGAATAAAAACTGAATTTTAAACAGTAACTAATGAGCTTTTTGTAATCTTGTTGTATTTTGTTATTATTATCACATTATTTTGATAAAGCTTTCCAAAATATTAATTGACAATTTAAAGCTGACAAAATTGTATATGTCATGGACTTACCAGCCTAACTTCAGCTCAGTCAGCATAAGTACAGTAACACAAAGGGGGCAATACACCCCATATCAGGATGCAAATCTCTCTCCTGTGCTGTTTGGCATTTGCTGCTTTACATGCTTCCAGATATCCGATCTGATATCCTCCTTCCACATGCCTAACCCACAACAAAAAAGGAAGATAAAGAAGAAAAAGAACTGCAACTTTCACATTAGATTGCAAACATGATGATTTTTTACCCTATGTTAGGGTGGAGGGAGATGGGGGAGAGTAGAGGGGAAGAGGGAGAAAGGTGATAAAACTATACTAAAAATTAGTATAAACCAGTTTCTTTCCCCCCTCCCCTCTGTTCCGACAATACTACAAATGTTTTAAAACAAAAAATTGAGGTGTAAGTTGCCAGAGCCTCAAAATGCAACTTGGCAAATGAATGTCATTGCTGCATGTTACACAAACTGTATAAGCTCTCATTTGCGCTTTACAAGGTATTCCTCCTGTAATATTCATCTCGTCATTTTAATCCACTGTAAACCTTTTGTTAAGTTGAAATGACGGACCAAAAATTGCTTCCTGCTATAATCTACCCCAATTCATGAACTTCTTCACCTCGTCATATAAGACCAAAATGGCAGCAGCACCAGTACTCCTAAACATATTTGAAAGAGCCCCACGATAAAATGAAGCCAACCCCTCTCTCCTATAAATCTTCCTCCAGCAGTCCAGGGTGCTATGGTACATGGGCTGTTCCAAGCCAGATTGCATCATCATTCGCCTTCGTACTGTATCCAATGGATATGACAACAACCCAGCAGATGTTGTGACTGCCTGAGCCACCACCCATCGCTTCCACAACGGCAACTCTGTCTTAGATTCTTTAGACAACATCTCTTTTATTGTATCAAAGCCTCCAAAATAAAGGCTACGGTGAACAACCATCCCATGTAGAGAGGCAGGAAGCCCACGGTAAACCCCTCGAATCCCATCTTTTTCATGTATGGTAGTCAAGAAATGGTAGATGCCTCGAAATTGACGAACTTCAGTTCTTCCAACATCAGCAGCGAGACGAGTGTGTGCAATATCAAGAGGATATATTAAGATCAACGTTGTACAGCCGGATGCAGCCCCAGCAATAAAATTGGCAGATGGACCAGACAGAAAATGACCATCTTCAAAGTGTCCACTTCTTAATATGTTTTTATAGAGATCCTGTGGGTGGGGAAAAAAAGAAAAGAAAAGAAATTAAGACCTAGTAGTCTTAATAAATTAGAATGAAATGACCATTTGGAAATCTTCCCCTACTAATATGAATCCATCGACAATCAGATACAATAACGACAATAACAACATCTACAGATTCAGATGCCAAACAGGTTGTTTTAGTTTAGTCTCTGATATGTGGTTTATAAGTTTTTGCTCATATCATATATAGAATTAATTTGGGTAAATGAACTTACTTGAGACCAGACATAAGCCTTACTTGAGTTTCTAATACCTTCAAGCTCACAAACTTGCAATTTTACTTTCTCTGTAGCCATCTTAAGTGCACCATAAATTGATTCAAGTTTTCAAACTTTTCACATGAAATTCTTGGATATTTAATTCAAAACCTTATTTCAGATTCTAACAAGTCTTGTATAGCTAATCACGCATTTTCTTCTTCTTTTTTTAACAGCTAATCACATAACTTGTATTGACTAACTGATAACTTTGAAAAGACACCCATCGCATTTCTCTACCTCCATAGATTGTTCTCAACACCCTAGTATTTTGTTTTCATAAGAAAAACTACAGTATTTGACCCTTTTCTTATCCAATCAAAAAAATAACTACAGTATTTGGTATTTGCAAAAAAAGAATAAAAATTCATAGTCGACAACCTTTAGTCCATCAGGCATGATAATTCAGTACTAACAAGATTTCTTTTTCGTTGCTTTCATTTTCTAGGCATGTATCTCTTCTAAACAAAGAAATAGTTGTCCTCTTTCAAGACCATTTGGGAAAATAAAACTTTACAGGAAATATTGAATGATGCTATTTAGTTTATATAAGGCTTGGCTTTTGTTATTTTTGCTGCTGCTATTTAGTTCATAGGGCATAATGATTCATCAAGGGAAAGATGTAGCTAAGAACTCAATTTCTCAGTGAAATACATCATAGCAACACGTTGGAGTTTGCTTTCTCGTACTTTACACTTGCATTTATTTATGCAGTTCCCAATTCATTCCTAGTCCCCTCCTCGGCCCCATCCACCTGGTGTATCAGTTTTCCAATTTTTTTTGCCAAATACAATTCTTCCATCAGCTGGGCCCCAAAACATTGGGGACTAAGGTTTTGTTGTTGTACAAAATTTTTACCAAATACAATTCTTCCATCAGCTGAACCCAAAATATTTGGGACTAGGTTTTGTTGTTGTACAATTGTTCCATCAGCCTTCAAGTATCTACGCCCATTCTCTGCAAAATTGCTCTATCTAGGGTCCTTTACACACACACACACACACAACTTGTTATAAAAAATACAAAATTTTCATTGTCCT
Source organism: Quercus lobata (assembly GCF_001633185.2). Lineage (NCBI taxonomy): Eukaryota > Viridiplantae > Streptophyta > Magnoliopsida > Fagales > Fagaceae > Quercus > Quercus lobata. Next base: position 981,034 of record NC_044905.1, read on the forward strand.
CAGATTGACCCTCATACTACCATCAAATTACTTTTATATTATTACATTTCTCACACACATGCAAATAACGCGAACCTTTCTAAAGAAGAGCCATTTGGACTTGCCTCTAACCAATAAAACCTATGGGAAAACCCCACCTGCCAAAATCAGATGCTGGGTAATCTAACGGCATTCACCCCAAATAGGCTTAGCAGGAAAACCTACAGGCCAAGCAGATTAAGTTTATTAATACTTTTCATATTAAATTCTCTGACTGCCATGACAACTAAAATCATCTACAATTTAACTCATGATGTGGAACAACTTTCTAGATTTTAAATTCTTATCTTCAACTAAATTTTTACTAGAATACATTGACTTTTCCGAAACATGAAAACATATAAAGTTAGAGACTGGATCTCATGTTAAACTTTTTTTGCTAATGAGGACATCCATAGCTCTTTGAAAACTTGATTATTCCTCTAGTATGTGTAGTCCCTCTGTTCTACACAAACCAAGTAATTACAAAAGGAATCCCTTGGCATAACAGTCCATTCTAAAATCCATCATTTACCATAACCCAAGATATATACTATCATAAACTTGCACTGATCTCATAGACACTAGATGATCAGAAAATAAACCAGTAATCCTACCCTTTCTCGACCTAAATTGTTTAAATGTTATCTCTTTATTACTAGATGATCAGAATATAGACAAATAATCCCACTCACTCTAAATGCCTGTTTCTCAATTTAAAATACAATAACATTGGATCACACAATATTCAGCAACACAATCCTGAAAATCCTCTGCCAATCATTCCTTGCCTCAGATAGATTCATAGAATCTTTTTTTATTTCCAGGTAGCCCAAATGATTACAAGGGTGGCTCCCCTTATAATATCGATGATTAATCCCCCATATTCTTTGAGATTAAACACTATAACGTCTCTAAGAAAATGTTAGGATATGACACCCTATATTTTCTTTTCTCCATGATTTTTATCAAACTCTTTCATTGCTCTTACCATTGCTCTTAAATTAGTCGCCTCATCTCCTCCAGTGCTCCCAATGCTCTTTTCTACCCATTGATGATACAGAGAAACTGATCATAAGGCTTCACTAGAAGAACAAAGGAGCAACTGTAGTAGATGTTCCCATTGGCTTCCTCTAATCCTCTATTCTGTAGTAGATGTTCCCATTGGCTTCCTCTAATCCTCTATTCTTCCTTTGTTTTCTTGGCCTATGGGTCGGGTGCCAGACTATGCATGGCTGCATGTGATGTGAGTTCCCCAATCTTGAAGGAATTTGTTTGAGAATGAAAGAAGCATTTAGAAAAGAAAATTTTAAAACTCAGAATATCCAGGTAGCTGCATTAATTTATTTATTATTAAATTTTTTTTTTTGATAGTTATGCATTAAATAGAAATTTAGTGTACAAGCATGCCCCTAATTACAAAAGCAACCGCTTTGTGTGTTTGTTACACATGGAAAATTGCTACCAAATTGACAGGTATAAATTGCATGGCCTTGCATGTGGTGGACATACAAAGTAACAAGACCTATACTTTTATGTCAAGGGATAAAGTTGGTATTCTTTGTTGCCACATTAAGAGTGCAATTTATTTAACAAGAGAATAACTTTTGTAAGAGAATATTAATAAATAAAAAAAAGTGAAATTTGAAAATAAGTAAGAAAGTAGGTCAAAATTTTCACGAACTTATTTCGATTAATAGGAAAAAGAAAAAACAATAAAATTATTTTTCTATATATAATGGGATTTAATTATCATTAACACTGTTCTTTTGTTTTGTTTTTTTTTTTATTTTTTTTTATGAAAAGTAGGATCTTACAATCCTCTATCTAATACATAAAACCCCCACTAATTCTCAATAGGATCCCAATTTTAACAACCTTGCTGAGAAGTTTTGATGCAACCATTGAAGATTAATTTGTTACTACTTAACAAATTCATCTATTCAAGATATATTTTATGTAGAAGCCATGTGGTTTTAAAGAAAAAGTTATATGTTTCTCCAGGATTAAACGATCTTTAATTTGGGTTTTTATTTAAAGAGTTAAGGTCAATTTTGAATTCTGAGGCAAAACTGTTATTTTTGTAACCCTATGAATTACGAGTATTTTTGTGGTTTGGTTGGATCTAGAATTTTCTTAAGAGATATCCAGTACAATAAGGACCAGATATGGGAACTTGGGCAAAAAATGGAGTATCCGTGGATCCTAGGCTACGATTCATAGGTATTGTTCATACAGCCCCTAAAACACTACAAACTTCTCACCTTTCTTCTTCCTTACAACCCCAAGTCAAGCCTTTCCTCTTACTTATCAAATAGTCATAAAAAAAACTCATCAAAACCTAGTGAAATTTGAGCCCTAACCCTTTCTAACGCTAAACTCATCCACTACTCCTCCAAAATCTTAACCCACCACAAGCATACCTAGACAAATTCCCAATTTGTCTTATGTCAAGTTTAAAGATTGAGAAAAGCCATACAACACTAGAGAGTTTAGAGAACTTTTTCTTAAATAATATGCAATTTCTTCACAAATTTTGTGGTTTTCACGAATGTGGAGTCGATTTGTGTAAATCTCAACTACCTTAGATTTTTTTTATTTTTTTATTTTAATAATAATAAATTAAAAAACTCCAGATTTTGATTGGATCTTTAATTGTCATGCATTGATCCCAAGGATCTAAATGGATTATAGATAAAGAAATATAAAAGTGTGCCCACTAAAGAACAAGATATGAAGAGTCTTCAAAGTAAAACAAGGCATGAGAGATGATGGATTTGTGGTCCAGCAAATGTAAAATATTTGAGAGAGAGAGAGAGAGCAGCCAAAGGAAAGAGAAAGTGCCCAAAATCAGAAAGGATAAACTCAAGAAAGGAAAAAGGAAGGAGAGCGGTGTCCATGGGATCTGCGTCTGATTGGAGACAGAGAGATATTATATTGAAAAATGTAATAAGACATAGTTCCATCAGAACTGCCCAGCCCTTTTTATAATTTTTTTCAAACTCCTACTTCTAAAAATGGTAATTTGATATGGATCATCTTATTCAGCAATTAAAAGTCCCACTGTGCATGTACTAATGCTGAAGAGTAGGACATTATGTGGCACAGTTATTTGGCAGAAATCATCAACAGTTCTTATATACTATTCTTCCCCAATATAGGATAATCAAAGCATGGATGGCTCTCTTAATTTTTGATTGCATAAGTCCTAAATTTCAATCCCCCCCCCCCCCTGTGGGTGAGCCCCTTGTCACTTCATCATCAAATTTGTAGTAATAGTGTAATATCCTATCTCCCAAAAAATCCCTTAAATTGAATCTAGTATTTACACCAGAAGCAGCATCAAATCCTGATTAACTCCCATCTGATCTCACATGAGAAGAACACTGCAAGGTGAATGTATCTCAAAGTTTCTATTTTTCTTTTAATTTCTTTTCCTAGGAATATTTCAAAGTTCATTGGGAGCACTGCAAAGCCTAAGGGTGTTCCCATTTTTCATTAATAGAAATGTTTCTACGGATATTTCAAGCACTGAAAGGTAAGCCAAATACAAGAGCTTACTCAGAACAGTTGCTATCTTTCCCTAAAGTCTTCAACAACATTCAATTGGAAGCACTGTTCCAGCCATTTTTACACACATTAGGTCCAAAACAGGCCGCTAAACCATGTGCATATACTACTACCAGTCTACCTCGCCTACCAAACCATATGCTAGTACAACACCACATTATCTTACATTTTAATACAGTACTAATTCAATAAGTCTAGACACACTATTTCTCACAGTTATTTTCACAATTGCTGACACAGCCTGTTGTGATTGGTGCATAGAAGCGTTAGTGATGTTGCTCTAATCCCAACAAATTATGTCAGCAATGGTGAAAATGTATTGTCCTAGCATTACTCATACCACCCCTCACAGAGCAACCTAAACACTTCTTCATCGAGGCATTTGATCAGTCATGTTATACCACTCAAAAAAAAAAAAACCAACCAACATTGCTTGAACAAATGCCAGAATCAAAACCAAATAAATAAATAAATAAACTTGCATACATATCTTTGATACCCAACAAAAACTAACACATTCAAACACATAAACAGATATAAAAAGTTGCAAACTTTAATACCTTGAGTGAGAAATTAAGAGCCACAGAAGGGTAATACCGAATAACACTGATCCCATTGCCTCTCCAAAGAGAAACAATGCCTTCCTCACGAACAGTACGGACTATGCAATCCAACATGCCCTTGAATCTCCTACGGCCAGTGCCACCAACAATGGCCAAGTTGCTCTCTTGGGTCTGTAATAAAAGCTTGGCTCTCTCTATTGGGGCCACAATCGTGTGCACCACCCCACCCATCACAGCCCCAGCCATCAGATCACGATGAAAGTTCGTCAACCAATCAGACGGCCCACAAGATTTAGATGATGAAGATTGTACGGCCCTTTTATTTTCTGGGTCATCTTCATCTTCCTTGGTCATTATATCAAACACCTTCAAGTTCAACACCAAAGTATAAAAACTCTTATCTTTTTTGTTTCTAAAACTGTGTCATGGTATTGTGTCTGAAAAGTGTAGTAAATGGTGGGAAAATTGGTTTGTTATTTGTTAGTGGTTAAGAAAGAGGAAAACCCATTTTATAAGTATTTGGGGTTGGGGGTACAAAGTATCATATACTGTATCAAATAAAGAAGAAAAGAAAGGCTGCTAAAGCCTAAAGGTTCAAACTTTTGGTAAGCACTACTATAACGAAATCACACACTTTTTCCCTTTGAGAGAACCTTGAGATATTGGTCCAAGATGAGAATGGAAGTTACAGGACGCTACACGCTTTCATTTCCCCCAAACAAAAAGTTCATCAACGGAACATATACCTTTATTCACCCAAAAAATAAAAAATAAAACCTTTTTTAAAAAAAAAAATATATATCAAATTTTTGATAGAATATATATTTTAATATTGAAACAAAAACAAACCTTACACACAAGGTATACGTATCCCGGGTGTAATAGAATAAGGTTAAAGACAATTTTTTTTTTTGAGTTAAAATTATAAATTACAATAATTTTGTTTTTCAAGTTTCCTTCCTTTATTTCTTTTTTAATTTTGGTCCTTTAACTTTAATTTGTTTTCCATTTAGTTACTCCATCTAGTTTGTCCAATCACGTCGTTAGTTTTAGTGGCCACTCTAAAAAACAACGTCATTTTGATTGACTAAGTGGTGTGAATTGAACATAATGAATATTTTGTAAAAAAAAATTGAAGTTAAAGGATTCAAATGAAAAAAAAGAAAAAGAAAAAAAAGATACAAAACTTAAATAATGGGATTTAAAATAAGTTCAACGTTAGAGGGTATGTATAATTTATAATTTAGTCGAAATTTTCATAACATTTTTTACAATTTGTTAAAGTGGAAAGTTATGAAGGGAGCAATATCGATTTCACATATGTGATAATATTGCTCCCATCACAACTTGATAAAGTGGACACCTATTTTATCATACAATTGACAAACTTTTTCTTAGGTCAGAAGAATTCACTATGTGATTGTTCATAAGACCATATATATATATATTAAATATCCATGTGGTATCGGGTACAAAACTTTTGTCCCCCATCTTAGGGTCAATTATAAGAAATTTTGAATTTTTATTATTATTTATTACCCACCGATGTCTTTCTCTTACTTATGTTTTTTATTTTAGGCTAAAATATTTTTTGATCCTTGGATTGATATCATGTTGTTCATTAGATTTTTTTTTTTTTTTTTTTTCGAGAAAGAAACGCACACACAAGGAAGAGAAAATGAAATTCTAATAAAAAAGACATACCATAAACTCTACTAAAAAGTCATGGTGTTGATCATTAAATTTAAGATTTAGAATTTAAAGTATCAACTTAAGAATAGTTATTTTCTTTCTCAAAAAAAAAAAAAATTAAGAATAGTTGTTTATAATGTGATAATTTAGTTCCAATTTAAGAACAATGTCATTTTGAGACATTTAAAATTTTACAGTGATCTAACATTAGTGGAATCATCTCATTGACAATAATTATAGTGTTTAAGATCTATAAGTATAAGTGCTTGTGGAGTGTGGGGGGCAAGGGCCAGGGTTCAAGTCTCCAGGAGGGAGTTTCACACACATATACACTTAGATTAGGCTAGAGTAGAATTCTATCTTGTATCAAAAAAAAAAAAAAAAGATCTAATTTGTTCTAGTGTGATTGATAAAGTCTGTTGTTGATGATAAAAGCAATCATTATAAAGTAGACATCATAAATTTGAATTATATTAAATAAATAAATAAATAAATAAAAAGTATCAAATTTAATTGTTTTGTAAATATAAGAAGCAACCAAAAGCAATTTTAGTATTTTATTTTTTGGCAAAAATGCAAAACTGACCCTCTAACTTTCAGTTTTGTCAATTCAGTCATCTAACTTTCAATTCTTATCAATGCAGGACTCCGTTACAACTCAATTAGTGGCTGCAATTACAACTCAGTTAGTGTTTTGATTTCAGGGGAAAGGGAACGCCGTTCCTCTTAATGTGTTTTTTTTTTTTTTTAGAATTTTCATATTTTCTTTTAATTATGAATTTTTAAAAAATGCAAAACGGCGTCGTTTCAGTGACATTAATAGCAATTACTAATTGAGTTGTAACGAAATCCTGCATTGATAAAAATTGAAAGTTAGATAACTGAATTGATAAAACTGAAAGTTAGAGAACTGAAATGAAAAAAAAAATGTGAAAATTAAAATACCAATTTTGCATTTTTGCCTTTATTTTTTAACAGTCTAATGATTATTTTCCTTTTTATTTTTAATTGGCTCTCTCTGTCTTATAATTATATCATTGAGAGGACGCAGGGGGTGATGAGTCAGTGTGAATCTTTTGGCGTGATTGACAATGCATTTAATCTCCACCATCTGCAATGGTGAATGCATGCTGATCTGCATGATGATCACCATCCATCTAGTCAAAACCCCAATTCCCAAATGTTATCACCACTGGATAAACCTTCCGTCCAAAACCAATATATATACATCACCATTCTCCAGACTTAGTTTAGTTTACTTCTATGCTGGCGTGCCGTACCAAGATATTGAATAATCAAATATATTAACTTTCTTTTTCTTATGTGTTTGTGTGTCCCTTTCCTCCAAAATATTTGACTTGCACATGCACAAGGGTTTAATCAATGAAGTAGAATAGTTGCTTGGTGAGGATTGCAACTACGTTTTGGACCTTTTTTTTTTTTTTTTTTTTTTGGGTTAAAACGTGTTGGACTTTCATTAACATGGAGGAATAACTTTCACTTCAACGCTAATGAGCTTCTTAGTCTCGTTTGGTAGATTAATTTGAGTAATGTTTGTATTTTTTTGAAATATGTGTGGGTGAAAAAATGTGTGAAATTACATGTAATGTTGTTTAAAAACTGAAAACATGTTACTAAAATGCTCTATCGAACATACCCTTAATCTCAGGTCAAGTGGATGTGAAAGTGACATGCTTCTCATTTTTTTAAGTTGAAATTACCCCTCAACATATATGTTCTTCTCTGCCTCTCTAGCTACCTAAGGGCATGAGGCCCAACAAGTAACAACTGCACTGCATGGTTTTGTAGGGCGGTCTACTAAGGATTCCATTTTAAGCACTAAGAGCTTTGTTTTTTACGGCACTTACCTACATCCATATAGAATTAAGCCATGTTTCTAACATTTTTTCTGAAGGGGATTTGTGCTTGAATATCTTGGATTTTAGTTTTACAGTCAACATTACATTCCCCACACAGTTATATATCAAAGAACAGTAATTAAGAAGAAAAAGTCTAAATAAACAAAATGAATCTTCAATCCTTGAAGACTTAAAAATCGCACTTAGCAAAGCAAGCCAAAAGGTAAATTATAAAATGATGAAGCAAATCTCTTAAAATTTGTATCCAAATATCATTTTGAAAAATTCTTTGATGCAATGGACTTGTTATTATCTTCAATTAAAGTTGTTATTCTTCAACTCTTATTCCCTTAATGTGGCTTTCTTCTCTCCTGGTAGCATATAGGAATAGTTTGAGCTTTCTTTTTGCTCCAAGCACACCTTTGAGTTTGTAATTAATCCGGAGATATATCTGTCCTCCATTGCACATAGACAAGTTTCATTATAATTAAAAAATTTTGGATAAACAAAAAGAGTGATGCAAGTCCTCCCTTCTCCACAGAAGCACTCAATATATAATCGAACGGTCTACCTGCAATAACCCCATAAATTATTTAGAGAATAAAAGGAACACCACAAAAACACAAAATAAAGAAGGTACATGTATCATTAGAAACGGCAAGTGTCGCATTTGATCATATATTATTCGTATTCCATCGTCAGCCTGGTTGAAATAAAGACTATATTAAATTTCTAACAATTTTGTATATACTATCTTTTTAATTTTAAAAGAGTGGGCTACTTGAGAACTTGACTTGTTTTAATATATATATATATATAACCGAATCCCTTGAATCTCTCACAATTTTCCACGTCAGCACAATATTTAAATAAAATTATTTTTATTTAGTCCAAACTTAACAATGAGTGAAATTCTATCTCTCTAACAAGTCTAACTTAAACTCAAACTTATTATTATCATTTTTTTTTAACTGAATTATTTTTGTTTAATCAAAACTTAACAAGAAGTAAAACTCTATCTCTCTAATAAGTCAAACTTAAACTCAAACTCAAACGTTGATAATCTATATAAAAACAAAAATTATAATATGACTCAAAAAAAAAAAAAAAAAAGAGACTCACTTTGGAAAAAAAAAAAAACTCACATTAGATTAAGAAAAAGAGAGAGAGAGAGAGATTCCTATAGGACCCTCTCCTCCCTCCTCAAAATCTTAACTTAACTTCACTTTAGGATTCTTCTTCTCACAAAAAAAAAAAAAAAAAAAAAAAAAAAAAAAAAAAACTTCACTTTAGGATTTAAAAAAAAAAAAAAACCGCAAGCAATTTGATTCAACTTTCTTTTTTTATTTATTTTTCCACTTTTTTTTTAAATTTTATATTATTAAGTGGATTATAAATATTTAAGGTAATAATTAGTGTAAGGACGCGATTTTATAATGAACCGTAACAGTGTTGGGTTCGCACGTAAAAAGGCCCAGACAATATGATTTGTAGAGCGTGGGTATAAAGAACTAGGTTAACTGTGGTCTCCCTTAAAAAGATTCACTCCCAAGTATGTTAAAGGTCTAAAGTTGGTACAACGATCGTCTTCTTTAGTGATCAATGCAATTCTTTTTCTCTGCTCTTGCTCTCTTCTTTTTTGTTTATGTCTTTTTCCCTTCTCTTTTTCTGTTCCGATCCCCCTTTCTTCATGCTCTTCTTTTAGTTTATATACCCCCCTTTGCGTTCCATCCTTACTGCACACGTGTAGGTTGGGTCCGGAGGATTTCTTTCTGTCCCATCTAGCACCTCCTGGAACTTCCTATGGGCAGCTGTAAGGCTGCTTCCTTACTATTCAGATATCACCTCCACATTAATGCAGCCAGAGAGTTGGTTGAGAGGTCATTAATGCGGAGGCAGCTGTAGTTATAGATATTTGTTTGTCTTATCTCTTTCATCCTTGGTCGGTTATTCTATCATTTACGGTGACCTAATTCTGAGGTCTGGTTGCAATAAGGCCACGTCCTGATCGTCCTCGGACACATACTGCCGATGAGTAGGGTGTCCTCGGACGGATATGCAGAACCCTATCCTTGTGATGTTGTCTACCATCCCCTTCAGTAACTACCTTATGACCTGACTTGGCTTCCTCAGACGGATATGTATCCTCGGATGGGCCACGGGCCCAACAATCCTGAATCAATTCTGAACTTTATGGGCTTATTGATCGAACGGTCCCCACAATTAGTATATAGAGCATGGACTGTGGAGTGATTTATTTATATTTTTTTTCCCTTTTTGTATGGTGCTTTACTTTTAAAACTATGGAATGATTTTTTCTTTTTCTTTTTGTATGGTACTTTACTTTGAGGAAATCAAGTATTGAGTATTTTTTTTTTTCACTTTTTTTTTCTATAAATTTTATATTATTAAGTGGATTATAAATATTTAAGATGACAATTAATATTTAGAGTGTGGAATGTGGAGTGATTTATCTTTATCTTTATTTTATTTTTTCTTTTTGTATGGTACTTTATTTTGAAGAAATCAACTACTGGGTAAATTTTTTTTCCCACTTTTTTTTTTCTCTGTAAATTTTATATTATTAAGTGGATTATAAATATTTAAGATAAAAATTAGTATTAAGAATGTGAACTGTGGAGTGATTTATATATATATTTTTTTTCCTTTTTGTATGATACTTTACTTTCAAGAAATCAAGTACTGGGTAAATTTTATTTATTTTTTACTTTTTTTTTCTTTTGTAAATTTTATATTATTAAATGGATTATAAATATTTAAGATAGTAACTAGTATTTAAAGTGTGAACTATGGAGTGGTTTTTCTTTATTTATTTTTTCTTTTTATATGGTACTTTACTTTCAAGAAATAAAGTATTGGAATTTTTTATTATAAATTTTATATTATTAAGTGAATTATAAATATTTAAAATAGTTATTAGTATTTAGAGTACAGACTGTGGAATGATTTATCTTTTTTTTTTTTTTTCTTTTTGCATGGTACTTTACTTTTAAGAAATCAAGTACTGGGTAAATTTTTTTTTTTCATTTTTTTTCCTTTTGTAAATTTTATATTATTAAGAAAATTATAAATATTTAAGATAGTTATTAGTATTTAGAGTGTTGATTGTGGAATGATTTATCTTTATCTTTATTTTTTTGTATGATACTTTACTTTCAAGAAATTAAGTACCGAGTAATTTTTTTTCACTTTTTTTTTTATTTGTAAATTTTATATTATTAAGTAGATTATAAATATTTAGGATAGTAATTAGTAAGTGTGGATTGTGGAGTGATTTATCTTTATCTTTTTTTTTTTTTTTTTGGTATTGTACTTTACTTTCAAGAAATCAAGTACTAGGTAATTTTTTTTTCATTTGTAAATTTTATATTATTAAGTGGATTATAAATATTTAAGATAGTAATTAGTTTTTAGAGTGTGAATTGTGGAATGATTTATTTATATTTTCTTTTTGTATGGTACTTTAGTTTCAAGAAATCAAGTACTGGGTAAATTTTATATTATTAAGTGGATTACAAATATTTAAGATAGTAATTAGTATTTGGAGTGTGAATTGTGGAGTGATTTATCTTTATCTTTTTTTTTTCTTTTGTCTGGTACTTTGATTTCAAGAAATCAAGTACAGGGTAAATTATTATTTTTCACTTTTTTTTTTCTTTTGTAAATTTTATTTTATTAAGTGAATTATAAATATTTAAGATAGTAATTAGTATTTAGAATGTGGACTGTGGAGTGATTTATCTTTATCTTTTTGTATGGTACTTTACTTTCAAGAAATAAGGTATTAAGTAATTTTTTATTCTTTTGAAAATTTTATATTATTAAGTGGATGATAAATATTTAGGATGGTTATTAGTATTTAGAGTTTGGACTGTGGAGTGATTTATTTATTTATTTTTTTCTTTTTGTATGGTACTTTACTTTCAGAAAATCAAGTATTGGGTTAATTTTTTCTTTCACTTGTGTGTGTGTATATATATATATATATATATTGATAATCAACTTGTTTTAATATCCTTGTACAAAAAGCTAGACCTTGACAAAATCTTGAAGTTGCTTTTAGGAAAATATGACTAGGAGCTAGGACTTTGATCCAGATAGCCAATTTTGGGAAAGCTTAATTAGTGCAAAAACCATCACATATCTCCCTATAGTTATATAATTCTTAATTAAAAAAAAAAAAAATATATATATATATATATATATACAGTTTTTGTGGTGCAAACAATGCATTTGAGTGGCTTCAGAACTAACTGAAAGGTCTTTTAAGCATATATACAACATTACAACTCCACTGATTTTTCAATATATTCACATATACACTTCTCTAATTTCCAACGAGTGCATGGATGCATGATCTACTTGCAAGCACTGTTGATGATTGTTGATCTAAGCAATTTAGTGACAAATAAATAGAAAACGGAGAGAAAATTAACACATAATTTTACATGGTTCAACAGTGTGCTTATATCTAATTAATTTTATTTTCACTATCATAAGAGAAGTAACCCACCTCAACAACAAATTAATTCAATAGACCTTAAAAACATTAAAAATAAATAAAAAAATAAAACTCAAATTCCGTTGTCAATTTAGGAAAAAAAAAAAAAAAAACCTAGGAAAATGTTATTTGGAAGACTGTTGAGGATATGTATATTGCTGAGTGATGCTTTTGTCTAGATTTGGTCTGTGATGGTTGCTTCATTGTAGAACTCCAAAGCTTGTACAGACACAGTTTTCAAAGGTAATACTAATACTGTTAAGTGCAGCCCATGATGTGAATAATTTAGAGGTTTCCAAGTTTGATTTGGTTACTTATTCAGTTATTTGACTTTTCTTGATATGCAGTAAAACAAAAAGTTCATTGTCAAAGAATAAATGTTCTGTTTCTTGTTCAACAAGAGAAGTTTTCATTGTCCACCATGTATTAAAGTCTTATAGATAAGCAGCACTTCAAAGGTTTTGGTAGCATAGCTTTGGTTCGGGTGTGAGAGTAGAAGGCGTGATTTGTATTTTTAGTCATAAATCTTTTTGTTATAAAAATTTGTGTAATCCATTGATACTTCTGTTTTCATTTAGGAAGAATATTTTTGTATTCAAACCATTATGTTGCAAAATTGTATGCTTTAGTGCATTACCAATAAGGACTTGAACCATATGGGTAGCTTCACTAGTGTTACCCCCCTCCCTCCCTAATGAAACTTGAGGGAATTCAAGCCTCTTAGTGAAGGGAATGAAATGCCACTAAACCAGATGATCACTGACATAAGCTTGACATGCTCATGATAGCTTGGAGAGAGAGCTATTTATCATATTCCACATGTTTTGCTTTCTATGTACTCAATCTTACAGATGCATAATTTTAATTGACCTGTGGTTTCATGATGCGGGTGGAAGAGAGAATTTCAAAATCCAGAGGCATAACAAGGAGATCAAATATGAAGTCTTTTTTTTTTTTTTTGATGAATAATAAGGAGTCATACTTAACCACACAGATGACAATTAATACAATCAATATAAATGACTTAGTTTAGACTCCCACATCTCTGTTATATATAGCTTAAAGACACTAAGAATATCATAATTACTACAACTTCCAAATACATCAGACCATTCAAATGCAGCAATACAAAAATAACAATGCTTTTATAATTAGGCTTATTCTCAAGACAACACCTATTAATTGACCAAGACAATCTCTCCAAGAAACTCATGTAGTTCTGAGGCTGCCGCTTGAATACTTATTTGTAAATTATTTAGTCCACTATGCTACCACATTATTTCATCTCTTTTTGATAGGGAACAAGTTGAGCTCTCTTCATGCTCCAAGCATTAAGCTTTGAAATTCTTACATTTAGAGTTCCATTGTTGAATACATACAGGCGGGCTTCTTTATCAATAGCCAATTTTGGATAAACTCTAGCAGTGATGCAAGTCCTCCCTTCCCCACCAAAATTCTCAATAATTGAATGATCTATCTGCAAAATGACAATAACGCAGATACATTATATCAGCAAATAGTCTTTCTGAGAAATTGTAAAATTTAGAAAGCTACATACCAAGCTTCTTAATGATATTTTCCTATCATTAGGATCTATGTTAACAAATGCTCCATAGATTGGTTTCTCAAGCCCTTCCCTCAAAGAAGACCTGTTGAAGTTGTCAGTTTGATCTCCAGCTAATTAAGAGTAAAAATTCATTCAGAAAGATTAAAAAGAGGTTGAATTAGAAGCCAACCTGCTTTGATCACTACACATGAGCACAACATGCTTTCCATCCCTTTTGAATATGCGAAAGTAGACTGCAGTTTGCTCTGTTAAATCCTTAGAAGCCAAAGCCAGCAAACCAAATGGTCCAACTGTGCCATTATTAGTAGATGCTCCCTTTTGACTACAGAGCTGTTGGGGATCAACCTGATTTGGGTCTATAGACTCTGTTTCACTCAGATTTGGCAAATCAAATGAAACTTCCACATCAGCCTACCATTGGAAAAGGAAAGGAAAATAAATAATTATCTTTGTATATTAATGAACTTGTTTAACCATAATAATAGGTCGCAAAATTTTTCACAATGGTTGACATTATTAGGAGAAAGTTGTGTTTCTTCAATTATAGTAATAATAATGTTTAGGCAAACAAAATTTTTACAATGACATGACCTATTGTGATTGGTGTATAATAAAAACAACATCCATGGTGGACTGAGGTAAAAATGATGTTACTCTAATCACAACCGATCATGTCTAACGTCATGAAAAATATTGTGCCACTGGCAATATAGAGTCAGTCATTTGGATAAAGTGAGTTACCTGCGAAGCTGTAATCCCGGAAACTTCGAAAACTGAACCTTGCTGGAGCTCCTTACTTTCGAAACTCACATTATTAGTACGTAGTTTCTCTATTTCATTGATCGGCCATTGCACTAATTGTCGTCCATTTGCACTAAGCACAATGCTTCTAGGAAATGACTGGAAAATGAAAGTGATGCTTTTAGTCATGACATGTAATTCTGATTCAACACTTTTGTCAACATAGTTGAAAGCTTCATGACATGTATTCAGTTTGATCAATGGCAGTAATAGAGCACATATAGAGTATTTTCCTATATAAAAATAAGTTTACTAATCTAGAAACAAGAATGCTGATAAAGTGAGGATACTCATGCATGGGTGTCCTAAAGTGTATTAGGAGAAAAAAAAAAAAAAAAAAACCTTTGATGTATTTTAAGATTTGAATAGATTTTATTTATTATGAAAACTTAAAATAAATACAAAATATCTCTATAAAGAAATAAAATATACCTAAAAATATACATCAGGTGTGTAACTTTGAAATCAACCATGTCACGTCTTAATATTTTAAGTACTACTTTTGTTGTGATGTCAATGTCAGTGCCCATGCTTCTAGTCACCAACAAATCTATCAGAATAAAAATGAACACAAAAACTGAATCCTTTGTTACCTGAATCCCAGCCCATCCTTTAATAATGGCATCTAATGCGGTATCAGATTCAGCCACCCAGCTCCACAATATTCGCCTCTTCTTAGCACTGTCGTAAAACGTTTTTGAAGCATAGAACTTTCCATAGTCATTCCTCAAGTCAAATCCAGTTTCCATAAAATCATATTCAATGGAAAAATTATCTGTTTGAGGAATGTAATTTCCCAATATATAGTGGTCTTGCCCATTGAAACTTGCCTTGAGAACATGCTTGGTAAATTTGTCTTGAGCAAAGTTGTTAATTCCATTTTGGCTATTGATTCTGACAGGGTAAAAATCTGGACACTCCCACATGCCAGTCTTAGTTGATGAGTGAAGTGGCTTGTTACTCCTAGTCCAATTGACAAAATCTTTGCTTTGATATAGAAATGCCATTCCTAGGGCATTAATCCTACCTCCAATGATGACCCTCCATACTTTATCTGGGCCTTGCCAAGCAGTTGTTGGGTCTCTAAAATCGGATCTATCAATATCATCAACTGGGCTCATTAGAGGATTATGGGGTGATTTGACCCATTCTCTTAGGAATGGATCAGAAGCATTCTTGGGCATTGCCAAGTTTTGAACTTGGCTATTGTTCAAGTCAACACCAGTGTACAAAATGGCAGGTTTTCCACTAGGAAGGATTGTAGTTGAGCCAGACCAGCAACCATTGATGTCATAAGGCTCTGATGGACTAATGGCAGGTTCAAGATGAACCCAATTTACAAGATCATATGATATTGAATGACCCCATGCGATGTTACGCGGGACCGGAGCATATGGATTGTGTTGGAAAAATAGATGGTAAACTCCCTCATAGTACATTGGTCCTGTAGTAAGATATGAGCCATACTAGAATTTTCAAACCATCTAATATCAATATTAGTAGTGTGTTATGCTTCAAATTAATAGACCACAAACCTTTCTAACTTCTTCAAAAAATACAACCCACTGAAATGTCGTTCTCGCAGTCTCTCACCCATCTAAGATCTTTTAGAATTTTTAGGATTAATTAAATTTCTTAAGATACTTCTATCATGAATCTATCCACATAACTGAGGAACAGAGAAGGAAAAAAAAAGAAAAGAAATGATCAGCATAATATAAAGAAATTGCAAAAACATACCATTAGGATCTGAGTGTCAACAGCATCCATTTGCCAATTATTACATGTTACATTACAGGACCAAAGAACAAAGTTAACACAACTATTAAATTGCAAGAAGAATGAATTTAAGTGTTAATGGAGCAAACATAAGAAGTAATAAAAAAAGAAAAGAAAATTGAAGGTTGTGAAGACAAACCATTCATCCAATTTTTAAGAGGTTGAAAGTGGTAGGCAGTCCTGTAAGGCTGCTCTTTTGGAAGTGATTGAAGATTTCTGTGAGTGTGATTTGAGGCTTCAACATGAACTCCATTACCAACCAGCAAAAAGCATAAGGCAAGAGACCAAAGAACAGACATCTCCATCAAGTCTAGAGCTAAATTGAACCAGCTTCATATGTATTTTTTTTTTTTGTAGTGATTCGAAATCAAAGCAAGGACTTGTGCAGGTCATTGAAGATGTGGGGTCAGCTTGTCAATCTGACCCGTTGTGCACTTCATTGATTAGTAAAAGAGATTGAATGTGTCTTTCACCGTCTTGTATCGAACTTTTATTTAGACATTTCAAAGTTCCAATTTTCAGCTGTTTTCATTTATCTTGTACTATAAGTCAAACGTAGATAGAAGACATAGCAATTGACTTAGCTGTCTTGGCCTTTATCTTTGCAATTGAGAAGCACACACAAAGAAGAGGGAAAGAGATTCTAACATAAAGACATAGAGTAACTTGAATAGATAATTTGTCTTGGCGTTTTTTATATAAGATTTATTTATTTATTTATTTAAACTTATAAAAGTTACATTTAGCTCCATTTCAAGAATTAAGTTGGTCTAAAGAAGTCACAAAGTGGTGCTACCATATGAAGGGATCAATTACCTTAAGAAGTGATGTTGGATCATCAATACCTCAAGCTCCTCAGTACTACCTGCAATGTCAGTAGTATTTAGGATTAGAAAACAATTTTGGTTTTTTTTTTTTTTATACAAGAAAATGCTTATACTTTGGGATTGAAAAATATGTACTTTATTTTCATTTTTTTTCCTAGTTAATTTACTAATCAATATATATCTAAAAGCTGAAGCGTAGCATTTATTGCTGCTGAGCCCCTATTGCGCCACCTCATCGCCACGTCATTGATCATATAATTATTATTTTACTTTTTTATTTTTTATTCTTATTTTTTTTTGCAAAAAATATATATATAAATAGATTATTGACTTTACGTATTCATCTTAAGCGGTTTTAACGTTACTTATAATTTTGTCTTTACATATTCATCAACTTTAATTTATAATTTATTTTTTATTCCTTTTTTTTTTTTGAAAAAAAAAAAGGATTATTGACTTTAAACAATAAATTAATTATTATTTTAAAAAAAAATCGCTTGCATTTGAAGCCCCCGTAATCGTTGCATAAAATCCTTAAAAAAATATTTTGAAACAAATATTATCTATAATCTATATCTATATATATATATATATATATATATATATATATCTAAAAGCTGAAATGTAGTAATTATTGTTACTACGCTCCTATTGAGCCACATCATCGGCCACGTCACTATTTTTTTTTTGGTTTATCAACTCTATTAATTTTCTATTGCAAAATTAATTCTTTGTGGCCAACATGATGCGCTACACTTTACCATAAACTCTATTGTCTATATTCAAAACTCCTTTCAACATTGAGTGTTAGTTTTAATGTAAATAGCATGGGGTACAAGGTGGTCTTTTGCACTACCACCATAAGTTAACTATAATTTCTTTTTCTTTTTTTTTAAGAAAAGAAAATACTACTATAATCACTTCTAGCTACTATGACACATACCATTTCTTCTTAAAGAGAAAATGATTATAATCACTATTCATCTATCACTATTTTTTCATTTTCATGGAGCTGTTAATTCCGTATTAATGTAAAAATGATCTTTCGACAGATTTTGTCTTTTGTGTCCCATTACTGCTCAATTCAACGAGCATAAAATGCTCAGACGGTTTATAACTTTATGGCCATACATTTCTGTCCTTTGGTCTAACGTTTTAATACATGGATCTTATCTTTTTACAGCTTATGTAATTAAGTTCTAAAATTTATTTTGATATCAGGTATCAAATGAAAAGGCTGTCCGTGAACTTTTTATATAACTGGTGTAAGTAATGTGATGAGATACGGATTTTTCGATCTCCAAGCCATTTACGTAGTTTACACTTTGACAATCAACTTTCAGCTTTTATAAACGTGTGATCGTTTCTTCTTCTTCAATCATTTCCTTAGTAACTTAATATTATACCAAAATGTTTTCTTTGCTATATGTAAACAAACAACACCAATCTGGTGTGGTGCCATTGCAAATGATGCCTTCAAGTGCGAGAGATCGAGCAACAATGTTTGGTGGCTTCAAAGGTGACAATACCAACTTGGAGAAAGATGCCCCAAGTATTGAAGAGAGCCTTGCTATAGGTAGGATGCCGACGTCAAGGGTGATGAGATTTCCTTTTATATTAACATATTTTTTTTCTTTATGTAAATTTCTTGCTTGATGAGAGCTATACACTGGCTAGGTTCTTCATTCCCACTGGCGGCAATGGTTTCCAAAAAAAGGTAAAACCTCTAATTTGTATAATACATCTATTATATTTTGTTGGTAGTATTCGAATTGGGACCATGTTTGACATTAGTATTAATTTACGTATTTTTTTTGTTTTTTTAATTTGTTACCATAAATTGAACAGTTTTTTTTTTTTTCCTCGTATTGCAATAAGAAATTAGAAATATAAGAAAGAAAAATTTTATTTTTCAGCATATGTTTTTTCATATTTTAGGGCACTTTTTTCTATGATATGTCCAAATAATAAAACAAAGTAAAACTCAATCGTCTTCCTTCTTTCTTTACAATTTCTTCTTTCTTGGCCATCATGCTTTTTACCCTTTTTTCTATTTCGTATATTGTAACTTTTGTAACGCTTGGTGCTTCCAAAATTTTCATGTTGGGTTTGATATGTCGTCATATGTGATGTGCACGACATGTAAATCAACTTGAGATAATCCAAGATACATACTACCTGGCTACAACTAATAATTCGCACATAGGTAGCAATTATTGTTATACGCTCCTATTGAGCTACATCATCGGTCACATCACAATTTTTTTTTTGGCTGACTTGATTTGGAGAAAAATCATATTATAATATGTCCTATTTTGTGTTGTTGTCAACTTTTAGTTTATTTGGAAAAGAACGAGATAGTCTGGACAATATAATGAAAAATAGTTTGTGCAGTTGAAGAAGATGATCTTTGTGTAGTTTCCTTTTACTGTTTGTAAATATTTTGTTTAACAAATTAGCAGTGAATTATTATTTCTTTGTTATATGATGTTCCTAGATATTAGAGTAATTGTTTTAAGCGTTGACAAATATCTAATATTATGCTCCATCTTCCTATCTCATTGGTGTATTTTTAAAGATTTTTATGAAAAAAATTCAATTTTGTATTTAAAATTATTTATTTATCTATTTATTATTCACATATTGGATTAGATTATGACAATATTTACACAACACTTCTTCTTTTTGTCAAAAATTTTTCTCTACTTTTTCCTACGTTGGAATTGTAGTCTTTGTTTATTGATTTATTTTTACATTTTTATTTATTTATTTTAATATTATTAACGAAAGAAATTTTAAAATCATTACATATAAAGCTACAATCAGCACTTTTGCTTAGAATCAACCACCTATTTCTATTGTGTAACTTCAAAACCTTATTAAAAATTTTAAATTTGATTGTGCATTTGATATTTGGCTTGATTACATCACATTTGATATGTTTTGCATATTGGGAAGGAGTTTGATTATGATGTGAGTTTTATTTTTCCCTTTATCTTTTATTTTAAATTGTAGTTTTGGTGTTTTTGGTGTGTAGGGTAGAAGAAATTGGGTTTGAGAATTTTCTTTTTAAACCTAAAAGAATAATTTCTAAATTTTATATACTTTTTAATGATACACAAAATGTTATAAATAAGTTTTATAAAAAAATGAATATTTTCGCTAACTTACCTTTTGAATTTTTGGGAAAAATTGTATTGTTTTCATTTTGATACAACAAAAATTATATATTACGTTTGTGATTTTTCCTATATCAAATGAAAATATGATTATAAAATATGTTATTCTTAATTAAATTAGTCCAATTTTCAAAAAAAAAAAAAAAAACTTAATGAGACCACCCTCAAAGGATTATCACGCGCAACGCGCGGGATCGCGACTAGTTTCTAAATAAAAATTAAGAAAAAAAGTGGGGGCTAATATGCCTATATGTTTGGCAAGTAAAACATAATGCTAAGCAGTTTCGAGAGAGTTGAATTAAAAGTGATATTTTCATGTCAAATTGTCTATTTTTTTTTCACTCTTTTCAAAATTTTATTTTTCTCTCATTGTCATAGTCTGTACATTTTTAGACCCCTTAAACACAAACAGATTAACCTAGTTATTTGGCCAAGTGATTAACTTAGGTAAATTATTCAAATCTAGGTTAACACAAGTAAATCATATCATTAAAACAGTGCAAAAAATAAAGAACACAACGATATGATAACCCAGGAAAACCAAACGGGTAAAAAACCTGAGGAGGATTTAACCTAACTATCCTTAAGGTAGAACAGATCAACTATGAAAGAATTGAAGTTTTACAATAGTGACTTAGACCACTAACATCCTATTGCTACATCGAGTAAAAAACTTACTACCACGACCACGTGACAGCTCCGAGTTCACGGACTACTTCTTTCTTTGATTCACAGCAACCATAAGTACTCCCACTTGTGTTCTCTTTAAACTCTTTATGCAGCAACTGGAGTGATCGCCAAGCTCTTGACATTAATCTTGATCTTGATAACCCTAAGTATGTATGAAGACAAACACCTCTAGATCTCACAAAAGATTCGTACACACAACATATCAACAACCTTTAAAACATGGCTAGGATTTTTCTTTTTATACTAAAAGCAAAACATAATGGTGGGTATGAGGTATGCAGCCCAAGGGGAATGGGCCGACGCTAGACAAACAGGGGAAGTGGTTATTCCCATGATTTCCTTCATAGAAGATGGGATGACCATTCCCATGGGTAATATTACTAGGAGCTACCTTAGATTCTTTAGGTTATCCCCAACTCAGTGTGCCCCAAATATGTTTAGGGTCCTGGGAAGTATAGAGGTTTTGAACGAGAGAATGGACCTAAACCTGACCCATCATGACGTGAACTGGGTGTACAATCTCCATTATTTGAAGGGGTAGGGGTACTATCTTAAGTCGAGATATCCCGAGGTGAGGCTGATTCACTGCCTTCCCACTTCAAACAAGAACCTAAAGGAGAATTTCCTTATCTTCTCTGGGGAATGGCACGATCGTCTGCCATGCCCCGTGGAGGAATGAGTACCAGGTGGGAGTATAGTCATAGATTCATAACATTTGGTTTACACATACATGTTTTTTCCTTTTTTCTTTTCTTTTTGTTTTGAGTCTTGGTATTCCTATCTCTAATGACGCTTTACTTCAATTCAATAATTTTGCAGATAAACGTTACACAAAGCCCAACCTTAAGTTGGTCAATAAAGCAAGCTTGGATAAGGTATTGAAAGCCGAGATATACGTGAATGAAGCTGACGGCCAACTCTGAGTAGCATATTTAATCCTCGGCTATACCCCCTTCTCGTTTGCTTTCTAGGCGCCGAAGTGCGTGATCAGAGCCCGCGATCCTCGGCTTCACCATATCAATGTTGCCTTCAAGGGGTTCATTGTTCCAGAAGGTATCCCACTTCCCCAAGATACATCCCGCTCCGAGCCCCTTTTTGTGGCTGCCATCTCGGCAGGAGCCTCTTCATCCCAGCCTACCCTCAGAGAAGAAGAAGTAGAAGAGAAGGAGGAAGAGGAAGAAGAAGGAGAAGAAGTTGTAGAACTCTCAGACTTTTCGGATGACTTTGGGATTTTTGATCAACCTATATGCTCCGAAGAGGATCTTGATGAGATGGGGATACAAAGGAAGCCCCAAAGAAGTTTGATAGAGTTGATGGAGAATCAGCCCGGGAAGAGTGCGCCAGCAAAATCGATGCAATCCCAGATTCCTTCTCTTCCCTCCAAGTCTCCTCCTCCTGCTCCTCACCAACCTTCTCATCATCCTCCCCAGCCAGTCAGAGTTGATGCTGCCAAGTTAAAAAGGTGTAGGGAGCAAAAAGAAAAGGAAGTGGTGGATGCTGGCAAGTCTCGTCCGACCCGCGAGGAGGATGCCCAGCGAGCTGCAAAGCAGCAAAAGACTAGCCACCTTCCTCAGCGAGGCCAAGAGAGGTCTGACACATAACTTCCTGAGCCTCAAGCCTGGCTACCAACGCTCATGCATGCTGAGGAGCCCCTATGAGATGATGCATCTATCAGGGACTTCAACGGTGGCATTGGGTGTCACGTAGCCTCGATTATAGAGGAGACCTTGTTGCTCCCCAGAGATATGGCCGAGATAAAGAATGCGAGGAAGAATGAACTCATCCTCAATAATAAGAGATACTTGGGCCTGGTAAAGTGCTAACTCTTTTCTTTTTTCTTTTTGTGATCATTACGCACTGATGTGTACTTTTTACTGACTATAGTGTTAACATCTTCCTTGCAGATTATCCAAAATACTTTCAAGCTGGATGAGATGCTTAATATCTGCTCCAATCAGCTAGATGATGAAAGGAAGAAACAGGCAACGGCTGTACAGACTTTGACCCAATCCGAACAGGATTTGGCCGATGCGAGGAAAAAGCTACTTACTGAGGAGCAAGCTCGCAAGAGCACTGATTCGGCCTTGGAAGGCTATCAAAAGTAGGCCGAGGACCAGGGGAACCGCTTGCGTGAGGCAAATGCAGAACTGAAGAAGGCTCGGGAGCAAGTTGCAACCCTTAAGAAGCACTTGGAGGAAACCCAAAAGCTGAGGGAGCAAGCTAAAAAGTCCAGAGAGGAAGCCGAGAAAGCAAAAACCGAGGCCTAACAGGCAATGAATGAAGCTGAGCAGAGAGACTATGAGGTCGGTATAGTTGAGACCGAGGAGGCTCTGAGAGCTGAGGTGCCAATGGTGTGCCGCATCTACTATACCAAAACTTGGGATGAGGCCCTTAACCGAGCTGGGGTTAAGGCTTCATCCGAGTTAAGGAGGCTAGAGAATGTATTCTATCCTGAAGCAATCCGCCCCTCAACTCCTCCAACCAATCAAGCTGAAGTCACTCCCTCAATCGCTAATCCCAATGAGGAGGTTTTGCCTCCAAGTCTTCCTCCTCCAGGCTAGCCAGATCTAGCTAAAAAGAATATTGCCCCTCTAGAAGCCTCCTTGGACAAAACTGCAGCAGCTTCTGAGGCAGAGGTGGCCTCCCAAAGCTTTCAACAGGATTTGGCCTCCACAGTCTTACCAGTTGGGGGAGCTACTAAGGATAAAGGGGAAGTCACCACCTCGGAGGCAGACAAACCAGTCAGCCAAGCTCCAAAGATCTAAATCAAGTTGAAAAAATAGGACTTGCTTTGTAATTTGATTAGAAACGTCGTAAGGATTCTTATGTTTACTTGCTTACTGTTATTGCGGCTTTATGTCATTTTTGCACTTGTTCGCTGTGTTATTGTAATTTGGATGGACTCATTTCAGCTATTTTTTGTTTGCAAGAAAAATAACTTACAAATAGTTGACATTGGGGATAAAAATGGGTGACAACCATTAATACTATGAGGTCTCAAGGAGACATCTTGGATACATACGCATTGTCTCTAATCACTCGAAACTTTAGGGAATGTTCAAAAGTTGGATAAAGTTGGGTCTTCAGTACTTCAATTATACATTAAATGATGTTCATATACTCCTATTTAATACTTCAGTAGATGTGATAGGGCATTAATCTCCACTAAGTTGGTGGTCCGAGGACCTGACCTAGCTTAGTTTCTATTTAATACTTCAATAGATGTTATAGGGTATTAATTTCCACTAAGTTTGTGATCCGAGGACCTGACATAACTTAGTTCCTGTTTAATACTTCAATAGGTGTCATGGGATACTAATTTCCACTAAGTTTGTGATCCGAGAACCTGACATAATTTAGTTTCTGTTTAATACTTCAATAGATGTTATAGGGTATTAATTTTCACTAAATTTGTGGTCCGAGGACCTAACATAACTTAGTTTCTGTTTAATACTTCAATAGATGTCATGGGGGTCATAGGGTATTAATTTCCACTAAATTTGTGGTCTGAGGACCTGACATGACTTAATTTCTGTTTAATACTTCAATGGATGTCATAGGGTATTAATTTCCACTAAGTTTGTGGTCCAAGGACCTGACATAACTTAGTTTCTGTTTAATACTTCAATAGATGTCATTAGGTGTGGAAACACAAGATGCATGATTAGCATAAATTAAAAGAAAAACCCAAACTAGACTACTTTTATTAATAATAATACCTCTTAAGATTATTTACATTCCAAAGATGAAGTAAAGCTTTTTCATCTAGGTCTTCCAGATAATAGGATCCTATTCCGGCTACTGTAGTAATCCAATAAGGACCTTCCCAATTAGGCCCCAATTTCCCCCAAGCTGGATTCTTGGTGGTTCCCAGAACTTTCCTCAGCACCAGATCTCCTACGGCTAACGGTCTCAGCTTCACATTGATATCATAGCCTTGCTTGAGTTTATTCTGGTAGTAAGTCAATTGGACCATTGCACTTTCCCTTCGCTCTTCGATCAAGTTTAAACTTTTTTCCAACATCCCATCGTTACTGTCAGAGGAAAACGTACTGGTCTTTAACGTTGGGAATCAAGTTTCCAGAGGGATGACGGCCTCGGCCCCATACGTCATGGAAAAAGGAGTCTCTCCTGTTGATCGTCGAGGCGTTGTTCGATAGGTCCAAAGAACATTTGGCTGTTCCTCCACCTATTTTCCTTTTGCATCATCCAGCCTCTTCTTAAGTCCGCTGACTATTACTTTATTAACAATTTCAGCTTGCCCATTCCCTTGAGGATAGGCCAGAGTGGAGTATCTATTCTTTATACCTAAATCTGAACAATATTGCCTGAAGGCCTTACTATCAAATTGAAGGCCATTATAGACAAGAGTGCGCGGAGTTCCAAATCGCGTGACAATATTCTTCTAGATAAACCTCTTAACATCCACGTATCTGATGTTAGCCAATGGTTCAGCTTCAACCTATTTAGTGAAATAATCCGTGCCAACCAGCAGATACTTTTTATTTCCTAAGGCTTTAGGAAAAGTGCCGACAATATCCAGCCCCCATTGAGCAAAAGGCCAAGGGCTGGACAGAGTGTTAAGAATTCCTCCAGGCTGGTGGATGTTCGGAGCGAACCTTTGGCACTGGTCACATTTTCTAACATACTCCTGTGCCTCCTTCTGCATGTTCAGCCACCAGTATCCTTAAGTAATGGCCCGGTGTGATAGGGACCTTCCCCCTGTATGACTTCCACAAATGCCTTCATGTAGCTCTTCTGGGAGTGACTCTGACATCTCGGGATGTACATAAAGCAGGTACGGCCTAGAGAAGGACCGTTTGTATAACTTTTTGTCCTCGGATAACCAAAACCGAGGAGCTTTCTTCCGTATTTTCTCAGCTTCTACTTTCTCTTCTAGCAAGATGTCACTTTCAAGGAATTTCAATATGGGATCCATCTAGCTCGGCGCTAGATTGACTTGATGAACCTGGCAAACATTATTTTCTGATGAGGTAGAGGTATGCAAATCTTCGACGATGATCACCCGAGGAAAATTCCGTATTGAGGAGGTGGCAAGAGTTGCCAGGGAATTGGCGTGAGTATTTTCACCTCGGGGGATATGCGACAAGTCGAAAGACTCAAATTTTGTTTGCATACGCCTAACCTGGCTCAAATACTCCTGCATTCTTGGATCTCGGGCTTCCAGTTCTCCTTTCACTTGGCCAACTACCAATCTTGAATCCGAGAATAATTCTGCTATCTTTCCACCCATTTTCTGGACCATACTCATATCAATAAAGCTTCATATTCTGCTTCGTTGTTAGTAGCCGAGAATCCCAACCTCAAGGACTTCTCAATGATGATCTCTTCAGGGGATATCAAAACTAGCCCCAATCCTGCCTCCCATTGGTTTGCTACTCCGTCCACATATACCCTCTAGGAGGAACCACCTTGTGTGGATATCAAACCAACCGATTTTTCATCCACATCATTTTGCTTCATGTTAGCTTCTTTTGGGCACTCGGCGAATTCGGCTACCAGATCAGCAAGGACTTGGCCTTTCACAGAGGTACGAGGCATATACTTATCTGGAGATAAATCGGTTCAAAGCCGCAGTCATTGCAGTCAGTTTCTGCACCTCTTTTGGATTCCGAGGTGCTTGTAAATCGTTAATGGCCTTAATCTGATCTGGGTTCACTTCAATTCCTCTATGAGTCACCATGTATCCCAGGAACCTCCAGGAGCCTACACCAAAGGAACACTTTGAAGCATTCAGGCGTTACTTATGCTCTCTCAGTATTCCGAAGATATTCGTGAGATCTTCCACATGCTCGGACACCACTTTACTCTTCACTACCATGTCATCAATATAAACTTCAATGCTTCTACCTAGTTGTGGTTCAAACATTTTAGTCATCATCCGTTGATAGGTAGATCCGGCTTTTTTCAAACCAAAGGGCATCACTTTGTAATGATAGTTTCCAATAGGGGTGACAAAAGCAGTCTTCTCCTGATCGTCCGATGCTAGCGGTATTTGGTGATATTCTTGGAAGGCATCCAAGAAACTCATCATAGGATGACCCACGGTTGTATCCACCAACTGGTCTATCTTCGGCATGAGAAATGGATCCTTGGGACAAGCCTTATTGAGGTCCGTGAAGTCCACACACACTCGCCACTTTCCTGTCTTCTTCTTTACCACCACCGTATTGGCCAACCATTGAAGATAAAAAACTTCTTTGATAGCCCCTGCCTGCTTGAGCTTGGCCACCTCACTCCTGACAGTTTCGGTGTGCTCTTTTGATGGTCGCCGAGGTGGCTATCTTTTGGGAATAACGGAGGGATTCACGTTGAGTCGATGACAAATGAAATTCGGATCTACACCCAGGGCTTCATATGGGCTCCATGTAAACACGTCTACATTTGCTCTGAGGAACTCTAGCAATCTCTCCTTCTCTTGCAAAGGCAACTTAGCCCCAACTTGGAAGAAATTTTCCAGATCATCAGCAACAGTTACCCTCTCCAAATCTTCACACTTTACCTCGTCGGCTAGTACATCCAAGGGTAATGTTGGGGGTTTTAATTGTTATAATTCATTATCGGCAGTAGCCGAGGTCTCTGCCTCTGGCCGATGTTGTATAGTCGCTACTAGGCATTGCCGAGCTGTCACCTGGCTTGCTACTATCTCCAATATTTGGCCTTCGAATGGGTACTTCACTTTCCGATGCAGAGTAGATGAGACTGCCCCCAGGGTATGAAGCGAATGTCTGCCCATAATAACCGTGTATGGAGAAAAAACGTCTACGACAATGAAGTCCACCTCCACCACATCCATGCCGGCTTGCATAGGTAGTCTGATCAGTCCTTTCGAAGCGACCATCCTTCCCTCAAAACTCACTAGAGGGGAGCTGTAGGCTACTAAATCCTCTGGCTTTAGACCTAGCCCCTTATACAGATCTGGGTACATTATATCCATAGCACTACCTTGATCTATCATCACCCTTTTGACATCGTACTCACCAATTCTCAGCGTGACCACCAGAGCATCATCATGGGGCTATATGGTTCCAACCTTGTCCTCATCCGAAAAGCCCAGAATCAGGGGGACGTCTACCCTGGCTCTCTTCGACACTTGGCAATGATCCTCGACTGGAGGTCGGAACACCGACAGTACCCTAGAAGGGCAAGATCCAGTCCTCCCTGGGGCAGCAAAAATAACGTTGATCGTACCAAGGGGGAGTCTTGAAGAAGCGTCCCTACGCATCTCCGAGCCTGCTTGGCTTGTCTTACCACTAGAATGATGCAAGAGTTGCTTCAATTTCCCCTCTCGGACCAACTGTTCCAAATGGTCCCATAAATTCCTGCAATCTTCCGTCATATGCCCATGATCTTGGTGATAGTGGCAATATAGGTTCGGGTTGCGTTTCCTAGGCTCTTCCGCCATCTTGTTCGGCCATTTGAAAAAGGGCTCTTGAAACACTGTGTTAACGACCTAGGTATCCGCAGAACCTGATTGCCCGACGAAATCTTTTCGAGGTCGGTTACTGTCATAACGGTCCAACCTGAAATCCCTCCTCTCCTGAGGGATTACCTTAACCTTTCATTTTCCTTGAAGTTGATCCTCTTCTACTTTTCTGTACTTATCAATCCTGTCCATCAATTGGTGTACGCTGGTAACAGGTTTACCAGTTAGAGATTTCCTTAAATCATGATCGGCTAGGAGGCCAGTTTTGAAAGTACTTATGGCCACATCATCATGCTCTCCTTCTATTTCATTAAACATTTCCCAATACCTATTTGAATAAGTTTTGAGAGTCTCGCCCTCTTGCATGGACATAAATAGCAAGGATCCCAAAGGCCGAGGAACCCTGCTGCATGTGATAAAACGAGCACCAAAAGCCCGGGTAAGCTTTTTGAAGGACTCAATAGAATTGGCCCTTAAACCGTTGAACCATCTCATCGCCACCGGGCCCAAACTTGATGGAAAGACCTTGCACATCAGGGCATCATCCCTGGAGTAGATAGCCATCTTTTGGCTAAAATGACTAACGTGTTCTACTGGGTCTGACCGGCCATCATACAGGGTGAATGTAGGTAGGTGGAATCGCCGAGGAAGAGTCGCATCTTCTATGTTCCTTGTGAAGGGTGATTTGGAGACTTGGCTCAACGCTTTGTTCATGGCGTTGTTCCCCAAGCCCCTGCTAGGCGGGTCTCTGTGCGTATGTCGATGGTTGTGCTCCTCTTCATAGGAAAAGGTCTCGCTAGACGGAGTTTTGGATCTCCGCCTATAACTAGCTCCATCCGTCTCCTCGGATGATGGTTCGGAGCAAGGTGGGGAACGTTCACGCTGGGCGTGGCGCAACTCTCTCTTCAACTCGTTAACCTCATGTTATAGGTTTCTGTCACGCTTTGCATGGGAAACATGGCTCTTCCCACGAGAGTGACTTTTGGTGGCGTGAGTTGTACGCACACTCCCCTCGCGGCCTTCTCTCCATTCCGGACTCCGGTGGGGATCACCATGCTGGGAGCCCCTTGACTCTGCTTGGCGCGGGTTGGCATCTTCTTGATGTGGTCCTACCGCATAGTGATGTGGACCTGCTTCCTCCATCATAAACGTTGCACCAGAGTTCTTTTAAGTTAAATCAAGCTCTTCCCACAGACGGCGCTAATTGTAAGGACTCAATTTGTAACGATCCCAAATTCGTATTGGGTTCGAATGTTAAAGGCCCAAACAATAAATTTGTAGAGCCTAGATATTAAAGAACTGGGTTAACTCCAAAAGAAAAACGATTTTTCTCTACGTTTATAGATGGATTAGCCTTAATATAACGATCAATTTCTCTTTGAAACAAGTTCAGTTCTTTCTTTCACATGTTTCTCTTCTTAGTATTCTTGGTTTTTAAGTTCTGATCCCCTTCCCTCAATGCCTTCTTTCATGTTATATACTACTCTCTTGGTATCATCTTCACCACACACGTGTAGGTTGGGTTCGGGAGATCTCTTTCTGTCCCATCTAACACCTTCTGGAACCTCCAACTAGCAACTGTAAGGCTGCTTCATCACTGTTCAGGCATCACCTCCACATTAATGTGGTCAAAGAGTTGGTTGAGAGGCAATTAATGCGGAGGCAGCTGTTGTCATAGATGTTTGTTTACCTTTTCTTTCTTACCCTTGGTCCTATATCCCACTTTTAGTGGTAACGTAGCTTCGAAGTATGCCTGTAACAAGGTGGTGTTCAGGTCGTCCTCGGACTCATATTGCTGAGAAGGATTTTGTTCTCGAACGAATACTGAACTCATCTTACGTGATATTTACTCTTCTTTTCGTTTGGTTACCCTTGCAACCTGATATGGGCCTCCTTGGACAGTTTTACGTCCTCGGATGGGTCGCAGGCCCAATTAACACGACTTTAATAATTTATTAATTAACCGGCTCCCACAATATATATTTATTTTCTTTTTTAAAATATGAATAGATGCTAGTATTATTTTCATGCATTAATTTATTCTTCAATCTTTGTATAATTCTAATTCTTAAAAAATGAATTCTTTTTCATTCTTTGACACCCCCCTCCCTAAGGATGAATTCTTGGTTCTGTCCCTAACTTTGGCTCTAATACTGTGACGAAACTATAAATATATGATGGAATATATTATTGAATTACACTAAACATGTTATAGAGAGGACCCATACATAGAGTCCATTTAACCTAGCAGTACGAGTACAATACAAAAAAGAGATGCATTATAAGGGAAATACAATGGCCCAAGAATGGGCTTGGGTCTTCAAACAAAAAAAATTCATAGCTTGAAAGTTTTTCCAATCAACCACTTTTTTATTGAAGTCTCGTACTCAATGGCTGTTCGTGCATTTGACTATTTTCCTGAAGTAGTCCATCCATCTACATATACTAGGTAATTACAGGGAGGAATAACCATGCGGCTAGAGTTTCGAACTTAAGACCCCACAAATTTCTTAAAGCTTTGGAAATGAGGCCAATTCGGACCCTCATGTTTCCAATCAATAACTTTGTAAGCTAATGAATTTCTCTTCTTAAGTATAAAAGAGATTTGTTGTTTGTTCTAACTGCCATTGGTGTAAAAGTAGAACTTCTCTTCTTATCTAGAAAATTGATTTAGTTGTTCAACCTGTCATGGTGTAGAACTTGTCTCTTATCTAGAAAAGAGATTTGGATATTCGACTTGTCATTAGTGTAGAACTTGTATTAACTAGAGGTGCAACACTCTGATGCCAATGGGTTCGGAAAAGCCCAAAAACAAATAAGGAACTGAACCATGTGGGGTAGCTTGACTAGCTAATGATAGCATATGAGAGAGAGAGAGAGAGAGGACTCAGTATTGAGCTGTTTATTATGTTCCAGTTGTTTTACTTTTAATACCCTCAATCTTCAAGATGTTTGGTTCTAATTGATTTGTGGCTTTCGTCTCTTTTTGATAGGAAAAATTTGAGCTCTCTTCATGCTCCAAGCACTAAGCTTTGAAACTCTAACACTAAGAGTTCCATTGTTGAATACATATAGGTAGGCTTCTTTATCAATAGCCAGTTTTGGATATACTCTAGCAGTGATGCAAGTCCTCCCTTCCCCATCAAAACTCTCAACAACTGAATGGTCTATCTGCAAAAATATAAAATGCAGATACATTATATCAGCAAATGAACTTAACCACACGTGCACGTACACACACAGTTTCCAAGAAATTGCAAAATCTTGGTTTTGCATGTCTATAAAGAATAAACTTCATGTAACATGAAAGAAAAGTGGAAACAACTTTCACCTGATGCAAAACAATAGTAGTTATGACGTGCTCTAGATCAGACAATCAGAGTTATCAGCCATATATATGTCATCAATCACATTACTCATCAGAACCAGCTTGTAAATACAAATAGAATTAAAATGAAGACTATTCTGAATAAGTTTCTTCTTGTTAATCTTGTTTTAGTGTGATATTATTGAATTTATTACAGCGAGTGAAGAATAAATGACAAAGCAACGTACCAAGCTTCTTAATGATATTTTCCTATCACTAGGATCCATGCTAACAAATGCTCCATAGGTTGTTTTGTCAAGCCCGTCCCTCAAAGAAGACCTGTTGAAGTCGTCAGTTTCATATCCAGCTAAGAGTAAAAATCAACTGAGAAAGATTTGAAAAGTGGTTGAATCAGAAGCCAACCTGCTTTGGTCACTACACATGAGCACAGCATAATTGTCATTTCTTTTAAATATGCGAAAGAAGACTGCAGTTTGTTCTGATAAGTCATTTGATGCCAAAACCAGCAAACCAAATGGCCCAAGTGTGCCTTTAACAGATGCTTCCTTTTGACTACAGAGCAGTTGAGGATCAACCCAACTTGGGTCTATAGACTCAGCTTCATTCAGATTGGGCAGATCAAATGAAACTTCTACATCGGCCTAAATGGGAGAAAAAAAAAGAAAAAGAAAAAAACCAGAATTTGTATACAAATGAACTGGAATCATAATATGCAGAGTCACTGATTAGGATAAAATTAGTTACCTGTGAAGCTGTAATCCCTGAAACTTCAAAAATTGAACCACCCTTGAGCTCCTTACTATCAAAACTCACTTTATTGGTGCGTAGTTTCTCTATTTCCTTGATTGGCCACTCTACTAATTGTTGACCAGTTCTACTAAGCACAATGCTTCTAGGAATTGACTGGAAAACAAAGAGTATGGTTATAGTCACGTAATTCAGCACTTTTGCCTATATGGTTGAAAGCTTGACATGGTTTCAGTAAATCCCATAGCAGCAATAGAGAACATGTAGCCTATTTTCATAAGCAAAAAATAAGTTCTCTACTCTGGAAACAAGAACGTTGATTAACCACTTCTGAAGTTCTAACTATGAAAACCACTAATTGGTTGAAATACTTTTGAAAATTGCAGTCATGTGTCAAGCATGAAGTCATAAATTTGCTCTAGGCTGCTAGGAAAACCAACCAAGTTCTGTCATCTCCTTAAAATATGTCTATTTGAAGCTACTCCATACCCCCATACATAATACATTGTCAAGTAATGAAAATTAACCCAAAAAAATTGAAATTTAGTTTACCTGAATCCCAGACCATCCTTTCCTTATGTCATCTGATTCACTATCAGATTCAGTCACCCAGCCCCACAGTATACGCCTCTTCTTAGCACTGTCATAAAACGTTTTGGAAGCATAGAATTTTCCGTAGTCATATCTCAAGTCAAATCCGGTATCCATAAAATCAGTGTCAACCAAAAAACTATCTGTTTTGAGAGTGTAATTTCCCAATATGTAGTGGTCACAATCTTTAAAACTTGCCTTCAGCACATGCTTGGTAAATATATGTTGAGCAGAGGTTTCAACTCCATTTTTGCTGTTGATACGGACAGGGTAAAAATCTGGACACTCCCACATGCCAGTTTTTGTTGATGAGTGGAGTGGTTTGTTACTCCTAGTCCAATTAACAAAATCTTTGCTTCGATATAGAATTGCCATTCCACGACCTTTGATCTTGCTGCCAACAATTACCCGCCATACTTTGTCTGGCCCTTGCCAAGCAGTTGTTGGGTCTCTAAAATTGTCTGGATCAATGTCATCAATTGGAGTCAGTAGAGGATTATGAGGAGATTTCACCCATTCTATTAAGAGCGGGTCAGAAGCATTCTTGGGCACTGCCAAGTTTTGAACTTGGCGTTTTTTGAGGTCAGCTCCAGTGTACAAAATGGCAGGTTTTTCCCCAGAAAGGAATGTAGTTGAACCAGACCAGCAACCATTAATTTCAAAAGGCTCTGATGGATTAATGGCAGGTTCAAGATGAACCCAATTAACAAGATCATATGATATTGAATGACCCCATGAGATGTTACTCCACACAGCAGCATATGGATTGTATTGGTAAAATAGATGGTAGACACCCTTATAACACATTGGTCCTGCAGTAAGATGGATTGCCATGTATCATACAATGTGCAAGTTGTTCTGTACAATGTTGAAGCTTCAAACTTGACTGGAAATTCACCATGTTTGTTACTAAAAGTTCTACTGTGGTATGCTTCAAAACACCACAAACCAAAAACCCAAAAAGAAAAAAAGTCTGTTCCCTAAAACTTCATAGGTATGTATCAATACAAAGTATATTTCCCTTTTAAGTCATATCAAATACTCCATTTTATGGCCATCAGTAATTGTTCAATTAAAGAATTAACTTGTTGCAAAGTTTTAATTGGTTATGTCTCATGTCTTTTTAATGAGAAAGTTCATGAATATTTGATAGTACATCAAATTTTTATGGGAACTGAAACTTCAATCTACTAGGCCTTGGAACCGAGGAACTAGAAATGAAAAAGGATAACTGAATCAACATAACATAAAGAAAATGTGAAAACATACCATTAGGATCTGTATTTCAACAACAGCCATGTGCCAATTACAACATGCCAAATTACATGAACAAAGAACAAAGTCAATACAGGTATAAAATTGAAAGAACAAGAGAGAAATGAAAAGAAGGTTGTGAAGATTAACCATTCATCCAGTTTTTAGGAGGTTGAAAGTGGTAGGCAGTCCTGTAAGGCTGCTCTCTTGGAAGTGATTGAAGATTTCTGTAAGGTTGATGGGAAGCTTCAACTTCAACTCCATCACCAACCAGCAAAAAGCATAAACCAACAGCCCAAAGTACATATATCTCCATCAGTTGCAGAGCTCAGTGATGGCTACACCCTTCCCATAATGATGCCACAGAATTAAGTTTTCAAAGCAGAAATTGAACCAGCTTCATTTTGTTTTTATATTCAACTTGCATTTTATTACTGAATATAGAGTGAGTATCTCACTATCTTGTATCAACTTGCATTTACTCTGGTATTCTAATTGCAACAGTGTTTTTTTTAATATATTCTTGAGTTGTAAATATTTATAAAACCATGGACCATGTGAGCATGCCACCAGGTGGTCCAGGCGCCTCTATGTAGCTCACAAGTTATTACACTAACGTGCTTTGATTCTAATAATAAAAAATCCATTAAGATAGCAAAAAAATTCTGAGAAGTGAAAAGCACGATAGTGTAGCACAAGCAAATCAACAAAACTGAAAACACCAAGTCAGAAAGAAATGAGCAACTATCATGGCTAGGTTCGAGTACTATACCCAAAAAAAAAAAAGCGTTACGAAACTCACGTTGACTTTTGTCTTAACAAGTTAATGATCGCCACAATAAGTACTTTTAAATTGCGTTTATATAAGCGGTTGGAAAATGATGTTTTGAGTTTAAAATGAGTTTTTATAAAAAAAAAGTTATGAGAAGTTGTGGTTACAAAACGGAGTTTTGAGTTTTAAAAACGCTCTTTTAAGCTCCCAAAATGCCTAACCAAATGGATTTGAGTGGAACAAAGAGCGCAAAGAGCTTTGAGTGCAAGAGATAGTAACAGACTTTAACAATGGCTTCCTTATCAGTTGGTCTAAATCTCTCTCTTCTACAATCACCATCACTACCCTCTTTGAAATTATCTTTCAACTCAGCATTGGTAAGCAGTAAGCACCCAACACAAAACCTTTTATTTCTGTTCTATTACATTCTGTTTAATTAAATAATTGAATAACCCCCCCCCCCCCCCCATTTGTTGGTTTTTGTTCTATTACATTCTGTTATCTTAACTCATTGTCATTATAAATATTATCTCTTGATGCATTTCAAGAGCTTCAAAGTTCAAACCAACACTCATTCAAAGTATTGTACCTCACAAATTCATGTGGGTTATCCCCAGAATCTGCTCTATCAGCTTCTAAATATGTTAATTTCAAAACCCCGGATAGAGCAGACTCTGTCATTAGTTTTTTCAAGAACAATGGCTTATCACAATCCCAAATCTCAAAAATCATAAGCACACCTTCGGTGCTCTTTAGCAGATCCTGAGATATCCTTTTTGCCCAAGTTGGAGTTTTTATACTCTGAAGGCGTTACAAGACCTGACATTGCTGGAGTATTATCCGGAAATCCATGCATATTGAAGCAAAGCTTAAAAAACCATGTACTCCCTTCATTTGAAAAGCTTAAAAATTTGGTTGATAGTGACGTCAATATTATTAGAGCTATTATTGTTGAACGGTTTTGGCCAATTCTCAATTGTGATGTTGACAGTTATATGGCACCAAATGTCAATCTTTTGCAAGAAAGCGGAGTGTCTGAATTACATATAGTTATGTTATTTAAAGCTCAGCCTAGAGCTATAGCAAGAAATCTGGTTAAATTTAAAGAGATGGTGGAAGAAGTAAAGGACATGGGTTCAACCCTTTGAAGATTAGTTTTGTTCAAGCTGTTACTGCAATGAAGGCAATGAGCAAATCCACATGGGAGAGGAAGTCAATGCTTATAAGAGGTGGGGTTTGTTTGAGGAAGAGATTCTTGTTGCTTTCGGGAAGAACCCCTATTGTATTGTTGCATCTGAGGATGAGATTATGCGGGTGATGAATTTTCTTGTCAACAAGTTGGATTTGAAGTCTTTGCTTATTGTGAAACGCCCTTCACTTATTAATATGAGCTTGGAGAAGTGACTTATTCCAAGGGCTTCGGTGATTCAAGTTTTGCAATCAAAAGGTTTGGTTAGGGAGAATTTTTACTTGCCTACAGTGTTCGAGTATGTGGAGAAGTTATTCCTGCAGAGGTTTGTGTTGATAAGAAGGAAGCTTCTGAGCTGTTGCAATTTTACAAGTAAAAAAATGGATTTACCAGAATAATCAGTGAATATATGATAAATATGAGGCAAAGAATGAGATGAAGCAGTTGTAGAGTGCTCATATTATGTGTCACATTTACTTGTTGAGTTACTTGATCCAAATTACATTCTTTTGTAATGATCTAACTCTAAACCAAGTTCAAGGTTGCATCTAGTCCAAATCACCAACTATTGCCAAGTGATTGGAGCTTGTAAGTAATAAAAGAAGGGCTTATTGATCCAGTCATCCACCCATCCCAATGAAATGTGAAAGTCATATCCTCTTACGTCAAACAGTTGAAAGCTTCGTATGAATCCTTTGAATCAGCCATGTCTATTCATGTTTTACTCATGTCAAAAGGAAAGATTATTTCAAGTTCTAAGTAAAATTCCAGGATTGACTTTATAGTTTGTCATGGGTCATAAAATTATAACCCAAGTACATTTCCCTTGGAATTCTTGGAATGGAGAACACTGTAAGCCTGATAGGAAAAAAGGAAAGTCTTAGAAGCATGAAGATTACACACACATCTCAGAAATGAGTCTCACTTGCAGTTTGCATCTATTTCATAAAATTTATTGGCAATGCCTTTCTTTGTGTAAATGATGTGTATTACTAAACAGAAAGCTGTATACGTTACTCTCGTTGGGCACAGCAACACCAGAGACAACAAGAAGGATAAATGAACATAGACTCAAAGGTGGGATATCAAGAAACCATAAAGCATGAGGTGAAAAAACCTATGTCAGCTAGCAGGTCTACACCTCAATTGCCTTCTAAATACAAGTAAAAAACACACCATTAAGGCCTCAATGATGTTACATCCTTCAAGTTACGTTGCCCTATACCTTAAACTTTCTTTGCCATTGATTTTGGCTTTTTTCATGCTCCAAGCATCCAATCTTGAAATTAACACACTTGAACTCCCATTGTTGAATAAATACAGGTGCATCCCTTCATCTGAAGCCAACATGGGGTAAACTCTATTGGTGATACAAGTTCTCCCTTCCCCTCCATAACTCTCAACAATTGAGTGATCTATCTGCAAAAGTTGAACCAATAATTTTTTTTTGTTGGTAAAGAACCAATAATGTTTAATCATAAACAAAGCAATTGAAAAAAAAAATTCAATAGAAAATACTATAAACACACCAAGCTCCTTAACGAAATCTTTTCAAGGCGAGGATCAATGTCAACAAAAGCTCCAAATGTGGTTTTATCGACCTCTTTTCTTAAAGAAGACCTGTAAGCATTTTAAACATTTAACATTGAGCTTAAATTGCATAAACATTAAGCCTTATTCCACTGCAAAGGGGGGAAAACATGTCAGAGATCAACCTGCTCTGATCACTACACATCAGTACTATATATCTGCTGGGACCTCTGAATACTCGAAAAAATATTGCAGTCTGCTCTGTCAAGTCCTTTGATGCCAGAGTCAACAAACCAAATGGTCCTAATCTGCCATTACCGGAAGCATTCTCTTTACCACAGAAAAGTTGGGGATCAACCCCAGTAGGATCCATGAATTCAGCCTCTTCTGGTTCAGGCACCTCAAAAAATACTTCCACGTCGGCCTTAATTATAAATATAAGAGAGTAGTCACAATAACGCAAGAAAAATACTTAAAAGAAAATGACTTTAAAACATGACGACAGTGTGAGAAAATAGAACTTAGTTAATCACCTGTGCAGCTGTGATACCTGAAAGTTCAAAAACTGCTCCACTTAAAAGTTTCTTTCCATGGATACTAACTTGACTGTCACGTAGAGTTTCAATTTCTTCAACTGGCCACTGTAACAATTGCTTTCCGCTTTTATCAAGCCAGACTCGCCTAGGAATTGACTGCAGACCAGAGTTCCAACACCATGAATGTTCATCAATCAATGCATGACTCAAGTAGATAGTAGGATTAAAAAAACTTTATGACATACTGCACTAATATATTAACAGAAGATTATTACATCCATAAACCAATTTAAACCTTTTTTTATAGTTTAAACAAGACTACATTTGGAAATATTTTTATTAATTCAGAGTGCTCAAGGTATATGCCAAGCAAAGATGCCTCCAATTCAGCTTAAGTTTACCTGAAGTCCAGACCATCCTTTCCCAATATCATCTTCGGTGCTATCAGACTCATTCACCCAACCCCACAATATCCTCCTGTTCTTGACATTGTCAAAGAATGTCTTCGAAGCATAAAATTTTCCATAATCATACCTTAAGTCCAAACTAGTACCCGTAAAGTCACTTTCAGAAATAAATCTTTCCATCTGAGAGTCATAGTTACCCAACGTGTAGTAGTCATGGGAATTGAAACTTGCCTTCATCACATGCTTTACACTTGGATTCTGAACTGAAGTGTCAACACCATTTGTGCTGTTAATAGATACAGGGTAAAAGTCTGGGCATTCCCACATTCCAGTTTCTTCAGATATATAAAGTGGATGTTGATACTTAGTCCAGCTCACAAAATCCTCGCTTTGATATAGAATGGCTATTCCATGGTTATTAAGTTCACTTCCAATTATTACCCTCCATTTTCCATCCAGGCCCTTCCAAGCAGTTGTTGGGTCTCTGAACTCATTTACCTTGATACCATTAGGTGGAGTCATGATAGGATTTTTAGAGAATTTTACCCATTCTCTGAGGAATGGGTCAGATAAATTTTTTGGTGTGGCCAAGTTCTGGACCTGATGATTATTAGCATCAACACCAGTGTATAAGATAACAGGTCGATTCCCTGGAAGGATTGTAACAGAGCCTGACCAGCAGCTGTTGATGTCAAATGGCTCAGTCGGTTCAATGGCATGATTAAGATGAATCCAATTAATTAGATCATATGATATAGAATGTGCCCATATCATCCTATTACCAAACACTGCACCATAGGGGTTGTATTGGTAAAACAGATGGTAAACTCCCCCATAATACATTGGCCCTGCAATAAAGAAATCATAATCATTACCAAAAACATTAATGTGTGTGTTTGGACTAATTTTTTGCTGATAGATGGTAAAAGTACCATTGTACCTAGAAAAAATTGACCTTTAGAAATCCATATATAATATAAGCAAGTTACTCGTTTTAGTGTGCGTTTGGATACAGTTTATTTTGCTGAAAATTGAAAACAATAATTTTTTTTTTTTACTGTTTAGCACTATTCATTGGCCTAAAATCACTGTTCATGACCAATGAACAGTGCATAACGCGCTGGACTTTAAAAAAAAAGGCCCAAAACTTACAAAACACAAACGCAACCGCACTACCCAAACGGACCTTTATACGAGCTTTTAGATTACAAATTGTAACATGCTAGGGTTGGTGGTATAATTTTTTTTTTTTTTTTTTTATTTTTTATGATGAATGGTTGGTGGTATAATTGTTGGAATTCATCAATGAAATCATTTAAACGAAACTACTCTAGTCTATAAGCTTTTCATCAACGAAAAACTCTTTACGATTACATCTTTAGTTTTTGTGTACTTACAATGAACCCTACATAAGGTTTATAGACTTGAGATTTTTTTTTTTTTTTTTTTAAATTATTTTAATGAGAATATAATAAAGAACCATCCTAGACTAACCCAGAAATTAGTTTGCCTCATCTACATGCACATGGGCCTACATCAGGTATGGCCCATAATATCCCTAATAGTTTACATAAGAATCAAGTCAAGCATTTCAGATCTATCAAAAAAAAGAGAGAGAGGGAAAAAAGTCCAGCATTTCAGAAGAAACAGAATAAGAAGTACTTATTTCGCTTAATGTACAAACGTCCATAACCAGAAGCAAAAAGAGAATAAACATACTTGGGATGAATTCAAAAACTTACCATTAGGATCTGTATAAAATCAAAGGCACCCATTTACACACCCCTCCAATAGAACATGTAAAATAACAGAAACAAACAAATTAAGAAAAAGTTAGTCTGAAAAGAAATGAACTAAAGCTTGTAAATATTCATACCATTGAGCCAGTTTTGAGGAGGCTGGAAGTGAAAAGCGGTTCTGTAAGGCTGATTCTCAGACACTATAACCCGAAGAGAATGAATATTTTGATTATATGCTTCAACTTCAATCAAACTGCTTAGGAAAACACAGCATATCCCGACAACCAAAGATGCAGATATCTCCATGTTGCCTCAAAGAGAAAGTCTTAACAAACCAAATTGCCTTATAGTGTATGATCTTTGGGTGATATAATATTCATTATGCTTTTGGCGCTTTGTGGGACCGGTATCATACTATCAATAATACTATACATGAAAAAAGAACAATGTCGGACCCACCCAAGGAAACTTCCTGAGTCCTAAACTAGTATATAAGCATTTGAACCGGAAATCAGATCTTATTTACAGTCCAAGGATTCCCTTAAAGCTTGTCAAACGATTCCATTTCATCGTTGTGATTATTTACTGGTATAAATCTAAAAGTGAAAAAGTGAATATGCATGAGTCATCTCATTTAAAATTTTAAATATAGAGGAGTGTTACGTTCACAATATCTTCACACCAAATTATAGGCTGTAAGTTGTTATTGGTTCTAATTTGAATCTATAACTTAAATTACTTTTTTGCCTATTCCAAACAACCAATAACAACATGTTATTTCAGATTTGTTGTGAAAGTGTTGTGTAATAACTTATTACTTATGTCTATAATATTTTTACAACAAATAATATGTGGTAATATGTAATCATGTAAACTATTAGATAATGACTTGGTCCTATTCACCAAACAAAAACAAAAAATAAAAAAGATAATGACTTGGTCAAATTTTGTTGGAAAATTGTCTCAAATTCCTACAATAGCTTAGTGGATCCTTGAAGACATTAAACTTAGTAGTGATAGTTTTGATTTTTTCTCTTTCTTTTGTTAGCATACATTTACGACGTAATCATGTTTCTCCAATCTTAGCTAGTATTGCAAAAGAGAAAGAAAATGTCATTATTTAGTTAAAAGAATGCAATTTTTTCCTCTTTCCTATTGTACAACATGATTCTGTATAAATAATAAAGTTTACTATTGTTTCTGCTCCAAAAAAAAAAAAAAACTATTTGGGTTTTCTTGGTAAAACAAAGAAAAAATTAACTTGGTTATTTTTTTTAGTTTAAGTGATTTGTATTCTTTATTCACCAAGAAATTGGAATTGGAGTCTTATACATAAACATTGCTGCAAATGATTTGTTTACTTTACCATGTTTGCAGATAGAATCGTATGTCTTGAAAAAAATTCAAAAAATGGGAGCCATCCATTTATAAAATACCACTATATTAGGTCATATTGATACGTTTGTAAAGTAACACCATCCACTAAGTGGTGTCATTGTTTATGTGAGGTTGCACCATATTATAGTGTGATCACCTATCACAACCATACACTAACAATAATTGAATGCTAGCCGATGAAAAAAAAAAGGTACTTTCACTTGGACTTGTGTAGTGCAAGGCAAAAACAATGAGTTTTTGGTTTTCTTTTAAGTTTTTGTAAAGTGCACAAATCAAGTGGAATATGTGATGTTTGAATTAATGTAGCGGGGGGGGGGGGAGAGAGAGAGAAAGAGAGTAGCTAAACCAAGAGAAAAGGAAAATTTGAGGATTTTATTTTTATCTAAGAAAGAGTTTTTATAGTGTAGCAACCACAAGAGGCTT
Organism: Quercus lobata; assembly: GCF_001633185.2. NCBI lineage: Eukaryota > Viridiplantae > Streptophyta > Magnoliopsida > Fagales > Fagaceae > Quercus > Quercus lobata. Next base: position 1,023,462 of record NC_044905.1, read on the forward strand.
GTAATATCCAGAATAAGTGAAGATTTCATGTATATTTGTTGTGAAAACATAAAGTTGAGAAGATATTGTAGCTGGTTTTATTATATTGATTTGTCCCTTCAATTGAAATGGTTTTCACACTAAACATTAGTGTTTTTGTGTGTGGTTGTTTATTTATTTTATTGATTTAAAATATTATGGCATGAAAATTTTAGTCAATAATATTTTTTTTGGAATTGATTAAAAATTTAAAATCATCTAATTGAAATAATATTTAAAAAGGCCTATAGCGGTGCTTTTAAAACTGCCGCTATAGGCTACATTTAAAAAAGACCTATCCCGGTGCTTTTAAACCGCTGCTATAGCCTATATTTAAAGAAAAAAAAATACCCTATAGCAGCAGTTTAAAAAACGCTAGGATAAGGTTTCGAAACCGCTAAGACCTATATTGGTGCTTTTAAAAGCATTGGTGTAGGTCAGGCGGACCTATTGCCACATTCGTTGCGCAACACTACAAAGCACCAGGATAGGCCTTTTTGGTCAAGTTTTTTGGGGATAGCCCTAGTTTTTTGTAGTGTATTAAATCAGGTAAGACTAGTCTAGTTTGTGATCCAAAAAAGTATTGGGATAGCCTCAGTTTTTTGTAGTGTCTTTGAATGTTCAATATGTGTATAAAACACTATGAACATTTAGACCCCCAATTTCCAAATTATCAATTCAAGCTTATTATCAAACAATTAATATGCGGAATATGAACATAAGCATATAACAAAATTGATAAATAATCTAAACCAAATAAAATCACATCCACAGCAAAAATTAAGTGGCAAAGATTAAGGGAAGAGAGATGCAAACACAAGGACAACACAGTGATGTGTTATTGAAGAGAAAATCGAAGCCCTCGGTGTAAAACCTCTCTGCCGTCCTCCAAGCAGTAAATAATCCACTAAAGAATGTAGTTGGGATACATGAACAGCAGAAGACCCTCCAAGCCTAATCTACCTAGTGTACCTAAGCCCTCCAAGCTCCTACTCCAACAAGGTTACGTCGAACTTATTTCTTCTTTAGCTTACCGGATTCCGCTATAACCCATAGCATCAATCAATATGAATTGGTTTCTTCCTAACTGCTTCCCAAAGCACCAAAAAACTTTCTCACAGATATGGGTAAGGTAAGAAAAGGATTTGGTTAAAGAACATCTCAAGTATGTAACAATGGAGAGAGTGAGAGTTGAGGAATTTGAAGAGTCACTATGTGAAGATTGTGGATGAGTCAATCTTGTTTTCTCTAAGGTTTCTCTCTCAAAATTTTCTCTGGAAGCTCTCTATATTTCGTGAGTATTAGGAGTATTTATACTGTAGTGAGAAATAAATGTGAAGAGTTAATTTTTCCATAACAGAGTGGACTGGCGACTTGGCCTCGCAACTTGACTGAGTCGCGAGTCCAAACCACGAGTTAACTGAATGGTCAGTCTGGACTTTTTGTCCTGTAGTGCTACAGCTGGCATGACGGTTCAGCTTCTCTGCATGCTTCACTCGTGTGCATCTTCTTGCGGCTTGCAAGCCACAAGCCACTCACGAGATCCAGCCTCAAGTCCCTACTTCACTACACAGTCTTGAGTATTTCTTCACACTCTCTTATACACTACCCTTACATAATTCTTACCTAAACACAGAGTTATTAATTGCTAAAATACAAACAAATTTGGCACGGAATAAAGCCAACAAGATGGTTGATTAAATTCAACCTTACAGTCTTAAATTAGGTAAGACTAGTCTAGTTTGTGATCCAATAAAGTAACTTGATCAAATGGAATCTCTTGCACTTGATATATAAGTTGGAGCCAACAAACAAGCTGTTAATCACTTAATCCCTCTTCCCATGTCATTAATTTGAGAGCAGCCCACTGATGCTGCAAATAAGTCAAAAACGAAAGTACAGAACAATATTATTTGCAAACTATACAAAACTTTTTTTTTGATGGGGCAAACTATACAAAACTAAAAGACAATAAACGAGTAATAATAATTATTACTCTGTGGGTTCCATCCAGCTGGTGAAAGTACGTACTATATAAAGATGCATGTTCGATTTGCCAATAAAAGCAGCACAAAACAAGATACTAAAAACTTCACATGGTGTGGACACTATAAAAGACATGAAATCAGTTCGTTGTTTGTTTGTAAGAGCTCTTGTGGCTTATTAATCAAAGACCTGAAATCTCTCGTGTTGCATGAATTAATGGATTATTATGGTAGAATTTCAATGAAATGGTTTTAGCTTTCATTGTTGCTTTGGCTGATATGATTTCATGCCTTTCCTTTTCACTTATTATTATGATATTCATTTTCAAGTAAAATCGTGGTTTCAAACGCTGCACAATAATACCGGAATAAATTTCATTTAATCAATTATTGTAAAGGAAAAAAAAAAAAAAAAGATCTGAGAGAGAGAAAAAATTGGAATAATTCACAAACTTATTATTAGGATGCGCACGATCAAGAGCATCAATTGGCCCGTGTCCAAATAAGGAATGTCAAATCAACAATGCCAAGCAATTAATGTCCAGAAAGAAAGAGCAAAGAAATATATATATATATATATATATATTTTCCCTCATAAGAGTAAGTGGTGATATTATTGATCTAAACCCTAGCAAAAGGGTAGATACCACTGGAAAAAAATGTTCGTGTCATTTTTTTTTTTTTAATAAACAATATCATGCATCTAATAAGACACACATATAAAAAAAGGGGATGGGATAAGGAAATACATTCATATGTCAACACTAAAATTACATGTGTCAGTTGGTGTCGCGGAGCGTTTGTGTCATTAGTCTCAAAGCTAGTAGCAAATGAAAATATAATATAATTATTTTATAAGAATATAATGTAAAATTTGTAGGCTAAATATAGTACATATGATATTTAAAAATATTTTCTATATTTATAAATTTTATGTAATGGAACATATATATACACATATATGAATCGTAATTTAATAAAAAAATTAAATTACATAATTATAATATTACTTTATATAAATGGAGAAAATACTATTAGAATGACTTTTTTTGAACATACCATAATCAGTTGACTAATTTGAACATAGTCAAGTATATTTTTTTAAAGTGGGTTTCAAGTAGCTTAACTGGTAAAGTCTCTGATGATTGTATAAGAGATCTGGGGTTCAATCCCCGCCTACACCAAAACTTGATTAGTGTATTGATCTGATGATAAAGAGCTATCGTTAGGAGCGAACGTCAAATGTTGAAACTCTCTAAAAAAAGTATATATTTTTTAAAATGTACACCTCATTCAATGAAACATATGTAACATGTTACATTAAATTTAAATTATTATATAAGTTTAAAATTGTAGTATTTTTTTTTTCTTTCCAAATATATGTATAATACCTATATTATTAAAACTTGAATTTAAGATAAATTCTTTTGAATATTTATCATTTTTTTAAAAACTTTTTTAGGGCTCATATCTCTAATTTCTAATGCCTATTTTGTTTCTATTTCTTAGTCCAAAAGTAAAGAGTTCGATTCAAATAAAATTAAAATTTATACTTTTTAATCCAAAAATTAAGAAAAAAAGGATTTTTAAGCCATAAACTAAAAAGGCAATCTACAAAAAGAATCAATTAAGGCTCAATTAGTTCAAAATGGAACAAACCAAAGTGGACCTAAGGATTGAATGGACTAAAGTAAATCAAATTAGACCGAAGTGGACCGAATAAACTAAAATGGACCAAATTGAAGCAAATAAATTGAAATGCTACGCTAATGTGACTCAAAAGGCGTGTAACAACAATAATAATATAGTTGTAATATCATCCAAAAATAAATTTCACCACTAATACCTTTCAACCATTTTTTTTTTTTTTTGGTTAATTGCATGATAAACCAGTTACATATATTTTCCCTCCTTTTTTGCCACATTTTGATTATAATAAAAAAAAATTGTGATTCTTGTCTAATAAGAAGAGAAATGACATCTATATCAATATTGTTGTAAAAACATGTAAAACAATAATATTTTTAATAAAACAAAAAAAGGCGCACAAAACAAAAACATGGTTATTTAGGCAATCTCTCAATGATCCATTATTAACAATAAAAATTACAATCACATCACAAGCTCACACAAATAAAAACTAATCTCTCGATCTTCTAAACGTGCTCGACAAAAATTTGTATACTATGTGTTAGTTTGGATTGCGCTAAAATGAAATTTCAGTGCATTTGCGTCTCTGTCAGTGGGTCTCGTGCACTGTTCATGGAACCCACAAGTTGTCTAATTCAACAAAATTTTCATTAAAACTGGGTCTCACGGCACTATTCACATATTTAAAAATTATTTTACTACAGTGTTTTCAGTTTTCAGTAATAAGCGGTATCCAAACAGACCCTATGTTTACTTTCGTTTTCTTTTTTAAATCTTTTTTTTGGGGGGGGGGTTTCTTTTAGGATTTTTTACTTTTTTATTTTATTTTTTTTGGATACATAAATAGTTGGGGTGGGAAGATTTGTACCTTTGAAGTTTTCATTCATTAGAAATATTAGGAAGTATCAACTAGTTGAGCTACTAGCTCTTGGTAACATTAGGAGATGCCAACAAGTTTTCATATCCTTCCAAAGATTTATATATTTTTATTCTTATGTTTCCTAGAATTTTCAATTTCAAATCGCACTCTCAAGATCACTTCGACTCTAAAATGAGACGTATAGCCTCAAAGTTATCTCGAAGCACAAATTTAGCACAAAACAAATAGCATGATAGGATCCTTTTACAGTGTATGAATTCAAATTCATGTGAAGTTTGTATTTTTTCAAAGAATCAAAACTATTTTAAAAGAAGAAGAAGATGAACTCTCGTGAATTTTTTTGGACCACTCTTAAATTTCAATAGCATACAGAGAAAAAGTAAAAGATCATGTGAGCTATCTTTGCTTAGAGCAATTAATATATATAAATCCTTCTTTCTTCTCATCTTCCTTTTTTTTTTTTTTTGGCATAATCACATATAATCCTTAACCCCTTCAAAACCTTTTTTTTTTTGGTTAGTCTACTTTCTTTATATAACACACAATTTTAAGGTTAAAAATCACGGGTGCGCATGATAGTCATGGTAGATAAAATAAGAATTTGATGACCTGGGAGCATATATATACATGTTGGTGGAGCAGAAGTCTTTTTTAAGAAACAACAATAATAATAAACAAGTTAAAAGCTGAAAATGACATATATATATATATATATATATATATATGAAAGAAAAATTAAACAATACCACCACCACTTGTTTTCCCTCCAGTACAAACCCGCTGAAAATTTTGAACAAACATTATAAACAGTGTATCTTCAAAAGAAAGACGCATCATTGTTTTTTTTTTTTCTTTTCTTTTCTTTTCTTTTCTTTTTTTGTTGTTGTTGTTGTTTTATTGGGTGGACAAAGTCACATTTCTTGTACCTTGGTTGATGACATTATAGATGCGCGTGAACACAGCAAATAAATTGAATAACATGTATGTGCGTGCTTGTGGGCCGAGGACGAGGAGAGAATAACCCCACCTCAGGCAGCCAATTAGTGGGACTTGTCAGATTTCTTCTTCTTCCCCCACCTCTTTTTTAATTAAAATTTTTTTTTTAATGTTTATAAGTCAGGTCATAACCATTAAAAGGAAAAATGTCTGTTTATTCTTCATAAGTATTATTAGGTTCAATAGGTAAAATGTTGGCAAATCATGAAAATTTAAGGTAAACTAAAGGAAACAGGAGTATTTGGTTTCTCGACACACAACTCGACACTTCTCGATACACCTCTAGATCAATCAAGATTCGCATAACCAGATTTTCAGAGGTCCATTAAGTCGGCTATTTTAATACCAATTCATGCCCTAAACTATACAAGATCAACTCACTAAGGTCGACTAAAATAGGAGAGAGAGAGAGAGAGAGAGAGAACTTTGCTACATATTCAAAGTCCAAACCCTAATTCTCACTAATTCATCATCATGTTGGAGTTCAAGAAGGAGATCTAAATATAATATCCTTGGAGATTGGCGACCAAGGTTGAAGCCACAAAGTAATCCTAGTGGTACTGTTGCGAAGTTCAAATCTTCAAAAGGTTCTTGAAGTTGGTCGGAACTTCCAATCGTGAAGCGCTAGTGAATTAAAGAGTTCAAAACATTTGAAGTTATAGAAGGTTTCTACAATAAGTTCATCTGCGAGTTAGAGTCTAGGTAAAAGTTTTATGTTAAATTGTAAAAACTTCTCTTGATTATAGTGTATTACTTGTAGAGGAAGGTTTACCTCTCAGTGGTTTTTCTCTTGGATAGTTTTCCTTGAATTTTTCATTTCATTACTATTTGTTGTTTCCTTTATTTTGTTGTTCTTGCTTTTCATATGATGACATGCTTGCTCGTGCTAATCAACCTATGATTATATTGAATATATAATTGATTAATCGACTAATCATAATTGATCCACTACATAATATACAACCGGGATCTAGAACTGCCCTCTCAAATGTTATTTCTTTCAATCAAATCCCAATTCTTTTTATATTGGATAATAGAATTATCAGTGTGTTCTAATAAGTATTACTGTTTACTCAAAAAAAAAATCCCAATTCTTTTTGGCTCATGAACAATAAATTGCCAAATCCCCCGTTACAAGCTATCATTTTGATTTTTTTTTTTTAAAGCTAAGGGTAGGACAATTTTAGTGTCATTGTGAAAATGTAAAGCAAATGTAACGGTCATGACCATTTTATTTATCTTGTGATGTGAAAGTTGGAAATTGAATTATTACGAGAACCCATATGTAACGTTTTAGACACAAACTATTTTACAACATTTTTACAAAATGTTGATGTGGCTAACCTCTTATTGGTTTTCATCTAGGCCCAACATTAATATTTTTTTTTATTTACCAATAATTATTCACTACATCAGTAGTTTGTAAAACTTTTTGTAAAATAGTTTGTATCTCTAGTATTATTCTTTTTTTTTTTTGGAGAAAAGTTTGAATTTTTAATGACAGGAAGAAAATAACACTCGCATATCAAATTATTAATAAGTGTTGACCTGGATTTGTTTCTTTCCTTATTTACTTAAAAGTAAATAAGAGTAAGTTATTGATTTGGTCACTTTTAAAGCTTGGAATATTATTGAATATTCTGGAATTACTATAAATGCATACTCTCCTCTCTCATATGAATTGTGAGTCACACTATAAATTTAATTAGTAGGACCTACAATTATGAGAAATGAGAGAATACACATTTATGATATTCCGAAAGTACCCAATAATTACCTTTAAAGTTCTATCATGTCAAAATCAAAGTAAATTTGGGATTTGGAAAATAGATTCTCCCTTTGGGTTCAATCTTATTTTTTTTCATATTATAAAATTATTTTAATCAGTTTTTAAAATATATAAAAATTAATTATCAAAATAATAAAGCTCGACGTTTTGTGTAGTTTTACGTGGAGTAAGGGTTGAGAAGTGTTGGGTTCCGTTTTTCTTTTCCAATTGTGATGTGATAAATTTTTTTTTTTTTAAATGTAATATTATTGGATCACAGAGACTAGACTTCAGAGTCGTGAAGCAAGGTCAGTGGAGTTGTGAAATTATGCATGCTCGTGATGTCATTGTAGATACTAGATACCCTCCTAGCGAATAGAAATCATCTTTTCCATTTTTAGGGTTCAACTTTTATATCAGTCCCTTCTCAAAAAAAAAAACTTTTATATCAGTGGACTGTGGAGGTTGGAACTGTGTTCTACTTTATATTATGTTTATTGTGGTGTGTCATGTGTCTAATTTTTACACTTTGATTAGATTATAATAAAAAAAAAAAAAAAAAAAGAATATGTGATAAGTTATAATTATTGATAAAGTATAAAGTGGATTTTCAATTTCCCTCCTAATAATATAAAAAATGTCAAAGTTATTATTAATTTTACAGTAAAAAAGTTGAAAACCTATGTTAACCAAATATGATTGCTGTCACTAAATAAACTTTGTAGTATCTTTGACATCGTACCAACAATATAAATCCCTAATGAAGAAATGATTATGATTATCATGCAGATCAGCTATTTGTAGTGTCTTTGACACCGCACCAACAATTAATATTAATCCCTAAGGAAGTAATGATTATAATGCAGACGCTATTGCTGAGAAATATGGTCGTTTTGGAGGGTAGAAATGAAAGAGAGAGAAAATATACGGCCAAACAAGATCGACCTTTAATCTTTTCTCTCTCTCTCACTCATGCAAAATAAAAAAAGTGATGATGGGTTGGGCAGCACTGGGGACCGATCGACCTACTTCTTTATTATAAATTATATACTTGTGTATTTCAAAAAAGAATTGAAATAAAAATGTTAGGCTAGCTCTAGCTCTAGTTCTATATATATATATAATTGAAGTTTGATTAATAAAATGAAAGAATGTAAAAAAGTTACTGCATGAAAAAACTATAAAAAGAAGAATAGGTAGGAACAGTTTCCTATGAGCATGTCTGCCGGACTTCAATCACTGAACCAATCATGCTAGTGTAACTGCACAGAGTAAAGAGGTTTTGCTTTTTATCTCTTTTACCCATCATGTTAAAAGCCCATAATAATCAACCTCATATCATCACTTTGTCTCTCTGTATAGGCTCGGTATATGTGTGTAAGTGTGTTTTATCTTTGTTCTCTTTTTATTTGGTAGCTATATCTACTTTTTTTTTTTTTAAGGGAAGGGAAAGGTAGTGTGTAAGTAAATTAATATTAATGCAGAAATATACTAATAATTTGATAAAGTAAACTGATAAAGGAAGAGATTTTCAGGTACTGGGAAGAGAACAAAGGAAAAGACAGAAAGTGCACGTCAGAACACAAGTCTGTTGGCTTGGGCTGTGGTCTTGGATGGGTGGAGAGCTTCAAGGAATCCCTTCTCATCCACATCTCTCTCTGTCTCTCTCACTCACATACACACACAAAGAGTCTCTCTCTCTCTCTCTCTCTTTCTTTCTCTCTTTCTCTCTCTTTTTGATATTTGCAGGGTGTATAGTAATTGATTTTAGCTTATTTGTTTATTGTTGAATCTTCTTGGTTTTAGCATCTAGCTAGCAACCCAGTTGTTGAAACACTCAGGAAAGACTAGTAGCTACAAGGTTTGGTTCTAATCTACTTATATTAGTACTATTTTCTTTGACTTGTGTCTTTCTTTCACTTCAATTTCCTAGCGTTTTGAAAAGTTAAAGAGAAGCTAAGAAAAATCATCAAGAACAGTACATAACAAGTGAAGGAAAAGAAGTGATTTAGTGGGATTAGTAAGAAGCTAAAATCAGCTACATGATATAACCATTCCTCTCTTTGTATTATCACTTCCCATATATAAGCCTTTCTGAATTAGGGTTTGCACTGAGATCTGAGGGACATCCTTTCATAGATGTGAAATCTCATACTTTGTGTCATTATTCACACAAAGTTGTTTAATTTAATATAAAATAGAAGATGATGAATGATATGCTGATGGCTGAGAATATGTCCAATTTGACTACTGCATCTGGTGAAATAAGTGCTTCTTCAAGTACAAGAAATGAAACTACTGGCACCCTGTACTCTCAACAGTCCTCTGCTTCAACAAATCTAGCACCACCACCAAAAAGGAAGAGAAATCTTCCAGGAAATCCAGGTTTAGTTTCTTTACAAAGAGTTGGACATACATGTTTAATTATTGTCACATCTATCATCTGTGTAATAGTGATTTTAACTCAAAAGAAATTAACTTTGTCATATGGGTTTTCAATTTTCTTGGTTTTTAAACAGACCCAGAAGCAGAAGTGATAGCTTTGTCTCCCAAAAGTCTTATGGCAACAAACAGATTCTTATGTGAGATTTGTAACAAAGGGTTTCAAAGAGATCAAAACCTTCAGCTTCACAGAAGAGGGCATAATTTACCATGGAAATTAAAGCAAAGGACAAGCAAAGAGGTGAGGAAGAAGGTGTATATATGCCCAGAACCAACATGTGTGCATCATGACCCTTCAAGGGCTCTTGGGGACCTCACAGGGATCAAGAAGCACTTTTGCAGGAAGCACGGTGAAAAGAAGTGGAAGTGTGAAAAGTGCTCAAAGCGTTATGCAGTTCAATCAGATTGGAAAGCTCACTCCAAGATTTGTGGCACTAAAGAGTATAGATGTGATTGCGGAACCCTTTTCTCTAGGTAAGACTAGGAGCAACGTATATAGAATTATCATGAGAAAAGCAATTAAGACTTCAAGAAAAGTTCAGGTTAAAAAAAAAAAAAAAAAATTCTTTACTCCATAATTGAATAAAATAAGTATTTAATTTAATGCTCTCAATGTGCTTCTTCTGGTGTTTATTTTGTTTCTAACAAGTGGGTTGGGGATTTAAACCCTAATCTTTCTTATTTATAAAATTAAACACTATCATTAAGCTACAAGACTTTTCAGGCGTTTGTGTCATCTGTACCATATTGTATGAAAGTGGGGCTAGCAGAAGAAGAAAATGGACTTATATAATAGCTGCAATCTCATGCATATTCTTTTTGTTAGCATTCAAACGTTCACCAAAGTGACCTTATGCAGCACAGAGAGAAAGAGAGGGAGCATATTGGTTGAAACCTTTTAAGTTCTAATTGCTACTGTAAAAGTGGCTACATTAGGATCCTTTACTGCTTAGAACTGCATCAATGTTTTATTTCCTTAGAAAGAAAAAAAATAAAAGACATACAAAAAGGTGACATGTGAGAGAGAGAGAGAGTACTTCAAGTCTTCCACACTACTGTTTATTCTGTATATTTTACTGGTCACTGTTTTTGTTTTTTCTGCCTGTTTTTATGGTTACAGGAGGGACAGTTTCATCACTCACAGAGCATTCTGTGATGCATTAGCACAAGAGAGTGCCAGAGCAATCACAGCAACAACAACAAAACCACTTCTGTCCTCACAAACCCCACTCCATAGCCATGGCATTCAAGCAGCACTTCAACTCAAAAGAGAACAAGAAGTACTAAATCTTTCATCAGAAATTCCACCTTGGTTAACTTGTCCTACACCATCAGCAGCTGGACCAACAGGGCCCCCATCTTTAAATCTTTCATCCTCACATTTATTCTCAACAAATTTAGACCCACCTCTAGTACTCCACCATGAAAACCCTACCTCAAACCCTAAACCTAATGCAACTACACTTCCTCCATTTCACCCCACAGCAGCTTCCCCACACACGTCTGCAACTGCATTATTGCAAAAAGCAGCTCAAATGGGTGCAACAATGAGCCACCCATCACCATCACAGTCCATGCTTAGACCTGGTCACCTCCACCAGGCTCACATGTCTGACACTCATACTGTGTTCAGTCCCACATCGATAGCCTCATCTAAAGCAGTTTCTGGTTTAGGTCTGTCTTCACGTGAAGAAATAGGAAGTGGGTTTGTTCATAGCTTGGGTTCTTTTGAGAATAAAGCTGCTGCAAATACTGTCCCCACTGGATTCATGCAGCAGCAACAATCTCCTTCTCTTCTTCATAACATGATGAGTTCTTCTTTGCCTTCTTCAAGTGGGTTTGAAGGTTCTTCCTTTCAAGAGGCTTTCAATGGGACTGGCAACAATAATCATAGAGGTGGCAATGAGGGAATGACAAGAGACTTTTTGGGTCTTAGAGCTTTCTCTCATAAAGATTTTATCAACATGGCCGCTGGGTTTGAACAAATGAATGGTAATTCTTCTTCAAGATCATATGCTCAGCACAATCGGAACCAAGCACCTTGGCAAGGTTAGCTTCTGGCTGACCATCATTAATTCCTTTTCTTTCTTCCTTGTGCTTCAGAGAACTTTGTAGCTACATTTTCGATTAGTGCCCACCTAAGGCCCTAAAGAAAAAAAGAGCATATACAGCCTAGCCATTCTAAAGAGTTCTAGAGCATATGGATACCTCTGATTTTGCAGGTCAGGTTTGGTTGCTTTGATCATCAATTGTTTATTATTGTAATTCGTTATATGTTTTTTTTATTATAAATAAACAAATATATATGCAGCTGCAATGGGAGACTTAATCATTAAATTATTCCTTAATCCAGAGAATGTGGAAAGTAATATATTTTTCTTTGTAATTGGCTAGCTCCATAGTCATGACAAACTGCCTGTTGATCATTTTCTCACCACTAATTTCTCTTTTCGGATCATTAATATGTTATAGTTTAAATAACACCTCATTTTTTCTAACTAAAAGAAGTAAAAAGTAGTCAAAGGCCTTATAGTTGAATTGACACATTCCCATGTACAAAGTGTTTGGGGGTCTAGAAAGGAAAGAGTTTAAACTGCGGGGTTAATAGCATATTGTAATTATTTCTCAAAAAAAAAAAAATGAAAAGTAAGATAATGGGTTCAAATTTTATTTGGTGTATGTATAGCTTATCAATAAAAAAGAATTTTTTTTTTCCAATTACCAGATTTATGTGCATCAAGTCCCTTTTGTTTTTAAATTGACTATTGGATTTATTTAACTGAGAAAAAAAAAATCAAAATATTTTGGACTGTTTTTATCTCTAGAATTTTCATACATTGATGTGGACCATCCCAAATTAATTTCTAAATTGTATTTAAGAAAATATTTAAATTAAAACCAATTTTCAAAGCTTAATTCATTATCCTTCAAAAAAAATCTTAATTAAAAGATTGTGTGACATTAATTATTTTAATTATTTTAAGGGTAAGTTAAATTTGTTGGTATGCTTTAAGAATAACATAGATTTTGGTACGATATCATTACAATATTAGGCCTCTCTCTCTCTCATACTCAAAATATGCATTTTTCAGTGTCGTTAAATCCCACAATTAATGGAATAGCATCAAATGGAATAGCATAAAATTAGATTTTTGGGTAAATTACAAATTACATCCCCTGAAGTTTGGAGTTGACTAGATTTTACACCCTGAAATTTAGTTCTGTTAGCAATTCATCCCCCACAATTAATTTCTGCCATAAGTGACACATCATCATGCTGATGTGTTTTATTTTTGACAAATCAACCTTAAAATTACGTCGTTTTAGTGATGACCAAACAAAGAGCTGGCATACATCAAAACTATGTAGTTTCAAAGCTAAACTTAAAACAAAAACCTCCCCTAAACAGCACAGTTTCAACCAAAATCCTAAAATCTAAAAATAAAAACTCACCTCAAAAAACTCAGTTCCCACAAATTAAAAACTCAAGCAGCCTCTGCGACAGCTTTGGCCTTTGTAAGTCTTCGTCGAAAAATACATCAAAAAAAATGTTCAACCACTTCAAAATGGGAACTACGAGTCTCACAACAAACTTGACAAAGTGGGTGTAGTGATTGCCTTGGAAAATGTATTCTTAAAGCACTTTGATTTATGAACTAATTCATAATTCTTTGAATTTTGTCAATAGAAAATTCATTCATTAAAAGCCCAGTTAGAAGCTTCAAAGTATGATGTGATCAAATATTGCATAGCTAACCTCATCTCAATATCTGCAATTGGTCTTCTTGTACTCCGCATCTTGTTGTAGAGGGATAATTGTTACTTTGGCAATTAAAGACGATACTGATGAAATTATGAATTCATTCTTTTCATGGCAATTGTGTGTTGGGGAAATTTGAGTTGTATTTCTTGTGATTTTTCCCCAAAACAAGGCTAATCCCAGGTGATTGGAACAGTTTTCATAGTCCTTGTCGGATAAAGCTAAACATCCAGACTCGTAGTTCCCATTTTGAAGTGGTTGAACATTTGTGGGAACTTAGTTTTTTGTGGTGAGTTTTTGTTTTCAGATTTTAGGATTTTGATTGAAATTGTGTCGTTTAAGAGGAGGTTTTTGTTTTAAGTTTAGCTTTGAAACTACGTAGTTTTGATGTATGCTAACTCTTTGTTTGGTCATCACTAAAACGACATAGTTTTGAGGCTGATTTTTTAAAAATAAAACACATCAGCATGATGATGTGTCACTTAATGGTAGAAATTAACAGTGGGGGGTAAATTAATAACAGAACCAAACTTCAAGGTGTAAAATCAAGTTTTCAAACCTTTGGAATGTAAAATCCAATCAACCCTAAACTTCAAGGGTGTAATTTGCAATTTACCCTAGATTTTTTTATAAGTAGTTTGGAACCCTCCTCCTCAAGAGGGATGGGTCGAGTGAAGGCTCCTGTCCCATCTCACCTCCTTTTATTAGGGTGCGTGGATAGGTTAGGACTTGTTTTTATCAATTGCTCTCTACTATTTAAACAGGCCATTAAACATTTAATACAAGGGGATTGTCAGTAGGCAGAAGTAATTATGTAGAGGTGACAACTTGTTTCTCCAAGATGCTATCTAAGGATTGAATTGCATTAGGTTAAGATTACCTGCTTATCTTCCTTGGTCATTGCATTACTTCGGACAATTTGAGTGTTAACTAGGATAATCCTTAGGATTTTCCTTTGATTGGGAGGAGTTCAAATTCATTGGGCCCATTTTTACTGGCTTATTCATGGTTGTTAGACTGACCCCCAAAGTTACGAAGAAATTTATATTTTATTACATATACTTCGAAGCATTTGTTTCTAAATTTTTTAAAAAAAAAATTAAAGAAAATTTTAAGCATTCCTTCCAAAAGTGGAGATAACACTCATTATTTTAATGAAATAGCAATAAAATAACGATTTTATCCATATTTTGGAGAAAAAAACAAATAAAAGGTGAAGAGTATAATAGTAAAATTATGTGTGTGTATATATATATCCTTTCCATTTATTCTTTAATAAATTAAACTCCCAAACACACACAATGCATCATATATATACCATTTCATTCTTTTTAATGATCTTTCGTTACATTTCCTTTTTTCCTTTTTTTTTAAAAAAAAATTTAAATTCGCTCAAACATAATGTAGAGCAAAAGAAGACCCGCACTAAGACATTCCAAAAGAAATGGATAAAAGTAATTCCTAACCAAAACCTAGAGCATTTTTTACATCCCAAAAGAGTAGCTAGGAAAGCAAAATAAAAAATAAGAGACTCGGCCAAATACTAACATAAAATTTTTAGGGTGCATTTTTTTTTTTTTTTTTTGCTTCAAACCACTTCCAGAAATGCTTTTCCGTAAACGTGTGTGTTTGGTAGTTACCAAAAATTGGGTCAAACTGAAATTGTTTTCTGCGTTGACCGTAAAATAAAGGCTCATGGGCGTAAAAGCATTTCCGTTTTTATTTTACCTTCAAATCCCTTCTGGAAAACACAGACGCGCAAAGAGAGAAAGAGAGAGAGAAAGAAGGACTCATAGGTGCGCAAAGCGGCAGAGAGAGAGAGAGAGAAAGAAGAGAGAGTAGGGAGAGTGAGCTAGATCGCGCCCTAACCCTAGACGCAGCGGCGAGATCGCGCAGTCGAGTTCACGCCACTGAGTTCTCAGTTCGCACCGCCGATCTCTCTCTTTCTCGATCTCCCTCTCCCTTTTGAACCGGGTCTGATCATCGCTGATCACTCTCTCACCGATTTGCTTTCTCGCCGATCACTCTCTCGTCAATCTGCTTGATCTCTTTAATCTCTGATTTTTTTTTTTTTGGTGATGGTGTGGGTGGTGGCGTTTTGGTGGTTTCTGTGTTGTGTGGTGGTGGGTTTTGTGTGGATAGTGGTGGATTTTCTGTGGGTGGTGGTGTGTGGGTGATGGTGGATTTTTTGATATAAAATTTGTTTGGAAGCGAAGAAAATGGTTGAGAAAGTGTGAAAAATTTGTAGGAAAATAGCATTTTCAGAATATTACCAAATATTGAAAATTGTTTTCTAATATAATTTTTAAAATGCAACCAAACATTAGAAAATATTATCCTTTCCCGAAAATATTTTCATCTGAAAATATTTTACACCCGGAAAATATTTTACACTGAAACAAACACAGCCTTAGTCTAAAAATTATTCTTACAGGTCGCGCAAGAGCTTAGTTATCATTTATCAATCGGTAATTGTGTGGACGATCTCAAAATTCTCTTTCCCCTACTCCCAATCCTCTTTGCAGTCTTTCCCTTGACTTGGAGTCTTTCCAACAAGATCTCTGTTCTCTACTCGGTTGAATGGAAGTATGGACCCACTAGAATAAGTCTTTTACCTCATTGTCTTCAATGGAAAATCTTCTCCTCTTGCTACGAACTCATAAACATAATGGTTGCTTGTAAATATGACGCCCCCAAATTTTCCAATTGCCTTGTTCTTCACGATTATTATGAATAGTTAATTATTTGATATTATGCACACGCATGAAATCCAATTTTATTAAGTACATTCTTTTATATTGATTTGAGCCTCAAATTTCCACTTGAATCATTTCATTTTTATCAAAACTATAAAAACATATCGATTTCGTTAGTTGCTATGACTTTACTTAGTCCAACAACGTGCCTTAGCAGTTTTGATGATTCTATCACCTCTAACGTACATGCATAACAAAGACTTTTTTCTGATCACCGAGATTACACCATTTAGCTTAAGATTTAGGTTTACCATTGAACTACAATTTTTTTAATAGCATTTTGTACATATTTTAATTATTGTTGAAAGGGAGAAATTTGAGGATTTTGACCCTAAGAAACCAGGGAGACCAAAAAAATAAAGGGGAGCCCAAGTGCCCAACTAAAGGTATCATGAATCATATGATATTGACTCTAATTATGGATTTTATTTAGGATTTGGATTTCTTTAGTCTATGTGTTGTCTATTTCCAAAGTTGGATGGTGCAAGAGAAAGGTTCGAGAATAGTGCAGATCAGACGTGTATGTTTGCATAGTTTGGGCAGCTAGAGTATGTAACACAAAAAGGAGATGCTATTTGACACCTTAATGGGTACAGGTGGTTTTAATTCCAAGGAGGTGGATAATCGAAAAGTGGAGATAAAAAAATAATTCCATTGAAAATGAAACCCAAAAAAAAAAGGGAGGATATGTTTGTTAATTTCTTCTTCTTCTTCTTTTTTTAATAAAAAAAGTGGACAAGTTCTCTTCTACTTCTTCTTCTATTTTATTTTATTTTATTTTTTAAATTTGGGTTGGTTAACAAACGCCAACTAAGTTCCTTTTCATGGCTGCTCTCACAGTACGTTATTGCTAATAAGGACTTTTTATTTCTTATTTTAAGGGTCATGCTTGGAACCCAACTACATGAACAAGGCACTTAATAATTCACTTTATTTTCCATCAAAATAAAAATAAAAATAATTCACTTTATAAGGATTAATCACTGAAAGACCAGACCTATACTCTCCCAAAAATAACTCAATAGCTAATAATTTATCAATGGTCATTATATCAATAGTTAAAATCTCATGATAAAGTCATTTTACAATTGAAAAGAAAAAACCACAAATTTAAAAAAATATTAAGTTACTAAAATGTTTAACATTTAATGATTCAATCCTAAATTCTACTCACTCACCATCCCAACGAGATTACAATATGCTTGTTATTCCTCCTAAGGAGAAATTAAACAAGAAAAAAAGTGAGCTTGGCAATTCAATAAACTAGTCGCTAACCCGTGCGATGCACGAGATTGTTTTAAATTAAATCAAACGTTAACATGTTCAGGTTTAATCATTTCTCAAATTTCAATTATTGAAAACTAAATTGGCTCTAATATAAGATGAAACATGTAATATTATGAAGTAATATATTGCTATAATCATAATGTGCTCTTACATTTGGTTTAATAAGTATTACAAAAGACCTAGTAAATAGAATAAATATACAATTGGGCTTACATCTTCAAGCTTTATTCAATGCTTTTTAAGAATGTATTTCCTCCCTTTCTTAAGCTCTTCTCAACTTCTTTAAGCTACTTAAATTTTCACTAAAAAAATTTTCTAAAATGGTTTACTAATATATACCCTAAAAGTATATTTTAGTAAAACCCAATTTGTAGTATCCCTGACAATTTTTTTTGTTACACGTATCTCATCTCAATTTTCTAAAGTACCGCAACACCTAACATTTGACAGCCTTTTTTTTTTAAAAATTTTTTAACTAACGTTTTTTCACCTCCACTCATTCTTTGTTGCTTTTAGGTTTTATTTCTTTTCTTAATCTTCATATTATCTCCTCCACATGTTCTCTTCCAATATGTACTTACATTTCAAAATTTACAAACCCACCATTCACTGTTTCTTGGACAAATTTCAGTTGCTTCTCCTTTGATTCAAGAGAATCAGTGCACTCTTTGACGGACTTTTCTACCAAATAAAGTTCCTTCTCCTTTGATTTTTGTTCCTTAAAGCATTCCACAATTGCTTTCTGAATTGATCTAAGCTCTTTCTGTTTTGATTTTCGGATTGCATTATACTCCCTCTGTTTTAGCTCAAAATTTTCACAAAATTTTCTATACAATTCTTCGACTGAATCAAGTTGCTTCTCCTTAGACTGAACTTCTTTAGACTGGTCTATCGATTTCTTCTCTATCAAATCTAATATCTTCTTTTTTGACTTAATTTTTTCTGAACTCTCTTTAATGCAACCATCAATAGACTCAAATTCATTCTCTTTCACTTTCAGCTCCATTGTCCGCTCTTTGATTAACTTCCCTATTTCATTCATAACTTGATAACCCAAATCAAAACTCAAAAACCAATAGAGAGAAGCGGTAACCAACAGAGAAAGATCTGTTAGAAAAAATGAAGAAGACCGAGAGCAGAGGAACACGCAGAGACCACAATGAAAAAATTGTATTGCAAAGCTCACAAGAAACAAAGTAGAAAAAGAGAAGAGACCATGACACAAAAAGAGAAGCATCAGATTGGCAGATTTGGGATAATTCTAAGGAAGTATTTCTGGCTTCTGAAGTTGTCGAAGAGTTAAGAATTTATGAAAGAGCATAAGAGACGTTGGACAGAAAAAAATCGGGTTCGCGCAAGGGAAAGGCAGAGCATCGGGTTTTAGAAAACTTTTATTACGTTTTTTTTTTTTATGTTTTTTTTTTAAATATTATGCTGATATGGAAATTTATGGGAGCTCCAAAAGTTTCGGTTTTATATGTATATATAGATAACAGTAACCTTAACTAGTTGGATCAAACATATTTAAAATTAAATAATAATAAAAAGGAAATTTTTATTTTTTCTATTTAAATAACCTATTACAATCATTTAAACAATGGATTTCATAATGATAAATAAAAATCTATTTCATTCAATATCCATATATGAGTTATTTTTATGAGATTATATAATGGTAAGATCAAGTTTATGTCTAATTTTCTTACTAATCCCTTCCAAAAATCACATTATTAATATTCTAAAGTCAATCTAACCCTAAAACCCAAAATTAATTAATTAGGAAATTATTCACACTCAATTGACTTTAAAAGTTTAATCCTTCTAAACATGAAAATTCCTCAAACTCCAAAACTCTAGAGTATCAAAATATGATATATATATATATATATATATATATTAGAAGTGATTTCTTACCTAAAGGATGCCTTGATTAATCTTGGCTTCAAAGTTTCAAATTTAATTTTCTCACGTTTGCAAAGTTTGTTTTTGTTGAATGTGCAACTTCTAAGGAGGATCATCTCAAGAATTAAATAATCTTATATATTAGGGTTTTCAAAAGTTTAAAATTTATTCCTTTACTCCAATTGAACAACCAATGAAAATTTTAACCCAATGATAATAAACGTTTTTGTTGGGTATACATTAAGCTTTCAACAAGAGTATTAAGCCCCTAGCCTACTGATCTATTAGAAAACTATGAAAAGTGCGGTATATTAGTATGTCAATAGCTGTATAACAGTATAAGGATACCCTTAACCTAGTTAGAATTGGCTAAACTTAGTCAGAATACTAGAAAATAAAGTAAGTAAAACACCTATAGCACCTAGTATTCTAACATGCACATTACATAGATAGTTCAGTCTTGGGTAAGACAAGATAGTTGGTCTACTGGATTGGTCACACACTCATATGTAACCTCGAACTTTGGACATGGTTAATTGTATACTGGCACTGAGACATAGCCAGGGACCTTTGAGGATGGATTGCGCTGGCAAGAGGCTTGAGAGACCAAAAACTGTAGCTTGGATATTTTGATGCCTAAAGTTGTCTTCTTCTTCTTATTAAGCTTACAATAAAACAGAATATCACAACACATTGATCCCACTCCCCCACTCACAGATTTCGTCAAATGTAGAAAGTTTTCCAGGAAGTAATTCATCTTGTATAGACTACTGTTAGTTCCATATTTTATGTATAGTTTCTTATGATGAAATTATTCATTACTACAAAAGGAGTCCTTCCTCTTCTCACATAAGTGTGGATTTCACGGAAAGTCCCATATAAAGGTCCACACTTATTGTGAGAGGAGGGAAGACTCTTCACATAGGAGTGATGAATAATGTCTTGTTTAGTAATTTTCATATAAGAAAATTACTCCAACATTTTTCATACATAAAACATAAGACAATCTCAGGTATATTTTGGAGAGGTTTGGGATGCATGCAAGTATAGCCTTTAGGTGTGTTCCATTCTCTCCAGGATGTGTTTGGTGGTGGGTTCTAATTTGGAATCACCTTTCTTGACAAGATGGACCAGACTTAAACGTCAGGTTGGTCACAATTTTGTTTCAAACCTAAGTTGGTGCTTCAAAGCTCATCTAAAATATATAAAGGGTTATGACTTATAAACTAAAAAATCGATGAGATAAGCAAAAGTTAATTTGGTTGAGTGTGTATCAATTAACTCAATTGATAAAATCTCTCGTCAAATAAGGGACCAAGGTTTGAGATTCCCACTTATACTAAAAAAAAAACTTTATTAATGCTTTGGCTTGATGATGAGCACAATTATTATGAAGATAGTGTTATAGATCTTACTTATACCAAAAAAAATTTAACTTTATTTATGCCTGGACCTAATGGTAAAACACAATCATTACAAAAACAATGTTGTATGGTCAAATCATATTGTAGTTATAAAATAAAAAAGTTGCTAAATAGGGTCAAGTTCTAGCCCGATTGGCACCTACCCTTCGTTAATCTTCATGTCATAGGGTAGACTCTTCTTAGTCCTTCACCCTCCAACCCCCACCACCACACATACTCACCCCAAAAGAAAAAGAAAAAAAAAGAAAAAGAAAAAAGAAAAAAGAAAAAAAAAGAAAGAGAGGTTAATTGGGCCAGATAGAGTCAAATTTGTTTTCAAAGGCTTGAACCTTAGTTGGGCCGGACAATTTACCCAAATGCATTATTATTTTTTAAGAAGTACATGCAAAATTCCAATTTCTAAGTACCCTTACCAAAAAAACGGAAGTAGGAAATAAACAAGACTCAAGAAGCCCATAAAAGCCCTGGCCCTAAACAAGTAAAAGGAGATCCATTAAAAGCATTTGAATCGATGATGATTTTTGGTTTTTTTGGTCAAATAAAATATATAGGCTTCATGGCTACGCAAGGGCATGATTGGTTGATGGGAATGGGTCCAAATCCAAATCCAAATCCAAGTCAAAACATAAACATATGTGTTACAAATCCTTATAGCCACCAGGGGCAATATTGACATTTCACAAATTTGTCAGCACACATGTTTCAATTTGGAACTCAGAAAACAGAAAACAGCATCACACGGTCGGTCTCCACTCTTCCCACATCGTTCGATTAATCCTCTCTCTCTCTCTCTCTCTCTCTCTCTCTCTCTCATCCCATCTCATTCTTTTCTTTCTAACCAAACAGAAAAAATTACACACCTCAGAGAAACCTCTTTATAGAGAGAGAGAGAAAAAAAAAAAAAATAGTAAGACCCTTTTGGTCTCTGAATAAGATATGGCTTGGAGGAGCCTCCTCACTCAGGTTGGTTGAAGCTTTCACTCAAAATTTTTTATTTTGTTATTATTTTTTAAATTATTTGTAAGACTTTTTGTTTTGGGTTGGATTATCAAATAAAATCCTTTTTCTTTTCTGGATTTTGGAAACCCTAATTTCAATATTGAGTTGTTGATACTTGTCTAATATTTATATAATATTTAATGTTTGTGGATCTATCACTGTTTTTGTGGTTGCACCAATGGAACATAAATCAAATACACTGAGAATCGATTCAGGAGGTCTATTGTCTGTTTTGATAGCTTGGAATATGTAGAAAATATTGAATTTTTGAGTGTTATATATCATAAAATATGATGAAAGAAGAGAAGGAAGGCCTTTTGGTTCTGATATCACAACTGGGTTTTGTTCAAAATTTCCAAAGGTGAAGTCTTTTTTGGGGGTGGGCATCTTTCTGTTAAATTGCACTATTTGGAGTTTTTTTTTTTCCCAGTTACAGTGTTCTGGGTATGGTTTATTTGGCTTTACAATTAATGGTTGTGTTCTGAATTACATTTATGAAGAGTTATGAGCTTGTTGCAGCAGTTTTTATTCGAATTCCTTTAAGTTATGTTGCTAGTTTTGTGCTTGAGTAGATTTCTCAGTTCACTTTCAGCTTGCTTATTTTTTACAAAGCAATGGCACTGTGTGGTTAGCATCTTACAAGTACTCTTTTGTCACATCTAGTGTGTGTATATATACATATATATATACATATATAAAGTATTGAGATAAAAGTGATGGGGTGAGGAGAACTTTGATATAATTCTGCACTATTAGCTAAGTGAACGTGACCTTTATGTGTTGGACATGGGTTGAAACGATTTCCATTCTCAATCCCTTGAAATTCCAACTTCTCAACAGTAGTGTGTTACAAGTTACAACTCATTGGTATCACTTGGTCTATTAAACTTAATGTTCTTTATGCTACAGGTTTCAAGGCATCAAAGGGAGTTGGGACAATTCAAAAATTTGTTTGTCAGGTCTTATATACCTGTCAATAAGTTTGGAGGTGGTGTAGGTATGTGTAATTTGGGATTAAGGCTTTGTTTGTTGTTGTTGTTGTTATAATGTAATTTTTAATACAAGACAAGTGTATTCTCTTTGGTTATGTTTCAAGTACTTGATGTTTACCTTTTGTGCAGGGAATAGACTTTTATGTACTCAAGAGAGGTTCCAATCGAGCTATGTTGGCAGTTTGGCTCGCAGAGTACGTGATGTAGATGAAGCTAGCGAAGTTGCTCATCTTAAAGAACTTTACCATCGAAACGATCCTGAAGCAGTAATAAGACTATTTGAAAGTCAACCATCACTACATTCTAATACTACAGCTCTTTCAGAATATGTTAAAGCATTAGTGAAGGTTGACCGGCTGGATGAAAGCGAGTTACTCAAGACATTGCAGAGAGGTAGGAATAGGAGCCGAGGTGTGCATTCCATTTGCTCAAATATTAGATGCTTGAGTTTTGAAAGTTGTTCACTCTTTTAGAGGAATCTTTAAAATAGTTTGTAAATTGATTTCCTTCTATATCGCCAATACGCTGTTATGGGTTCTGTTTATTAAACACTCTCTCTCTGTTTCAAACTTATCATTTTCAACTGATGATAAAATGTGTCTTCAAAATTGCAGGTATTGTAAACTCAGGGAGGGAAGAAGAAAGTATCAGTGGCCTTTCTGCTTTAAGGAACATGGGAAAAGCTACTAAAGATGGTGTTCTTGGTACTGCAAGTGCTCCTATTCATATGGTAGCTTCAGAAGGGGGGCATTTCAAAGAGCAGTTGTGGCGTACGATTCGCACTATTGCACTTGCCTTTCTCCTGATATCTGGTGTAGGAGCACTCATTGAGGATAGAGGAATTAGTAAAGGTATTACTATGTATTGATACTTCAGGTGCTCCATTATTTTGTTTTAAATATGTTGAGAATATTATGGAAAGCTTTTCCTATGTTTGTTTCCACTTTTCAGGACTTGGTCTGCATGAAGAAGTGCAACCTAGCATGGAATCTAACACAAAATTCAATGATGTAAAAGGTGTTGATGAGGCAAAGTCAGAGCTAGAAGAAATTGTTCACTATCTTCGAGATCCTAAGGTAAATGCATTTTTGAAATATGTATACATGTTTTATGTCTCTTCCCTTTGCACACCTCTTTTGTGACATAAATACTTTAAAATATGTGCATACATATGTTTAAGACAGACTTCATGTAAGTATGGATATGATATACGTGTTGGACCTGCAAATTGTTCATTATCTAACCATCAGGCTTTTCTAACTTAGGAAGAGATAAAAACATTTTTTGTTTACTGAAGTCTTCCCTACTTTATTATTTGATTGCTTTTCTGTTTCATTTTTTGGTGTGATTGAAATATTATTGGTGTGTAATCAGTGTTAAATTTGCATTCAAGTCCATGTGGTATAGTTATTGTTCCTTTGCATGCCTACCTGAATATGTCTTAGGTTTCGAAACTAGTTAGGGCTTATTTGGAAATGGTCTTTGAGAAGTTAGGGAAAAAAAATCCTTTGTTCTCTGCTTTGGTAGGTGTTCTTTGTATTCAGTTTTTTGAACTGTAACTCAAAATGGTTGTTTTTAGGAACACTGAAATTGTTTTTCCTATAAACATTTTCTGTTTTTAGTTAAGAGGGAAAAAAAAACCATTGAAAACGTCGTAAAACACAACAATAATAGCTCTTAATTGCTACTTTTTTCATCTCTTATTCCAATAAGGTGATTCTGTTGTTTTCTTGGAATCAAATGTACTGAATGACATGGAACCTGACTCTGTTCTAGTCCATGATTTTTATTCTTGATCCACAATGGTCAATGCATTAATTTTTCCCATGATTGATTATCTCGTTTCCTTTTTTTCCATCCCCAATGTACTTTTCTATTTAATTATATAGAGGTTGATTTTAACTTTTCTTCTTCTTTTAATTGGCTTTCCCTTGTTGCAGCGCTTCACTCGTCTAGGGGGCAAGCTTCCAAAAGGTGTTTTGCTTGTTGGTCCACCTGGAACTGGCAAAACAATGTTAGCTAGAGCTATTGCTGGAGAAGCTGGGGTACCTTTCTTCTCATGCAGTGGCAGTGAGTTTGAAGAGATGTTTGTTGGTGTTGGAGCCCGGAGGGTGAGGGATCTTTTTGCGGCTGCAAAGAAGCGATCACCTTGTATAATATTCATTGATGAAATAGATGCCATAGGAGGAAGCCGCAACCCAAAGGACCAACAGTACATGAAAATGACTTTGAATCAGTTGCTTGTTGAGCTAGATGGCTTCAAACAGAATGAAGGAATTATTGTTATAGCTGCTACCAATTTCCCCGAATCATTAGACAAGGCATTGGTGAGACCTGGACGGTTTGATCGCCATATTGTCGTTCCTAATCCGGATGTTGAAGGACGAAGGCAGATTATGGATTCCCACATGTCAAAGGTATTCTTTTTTTTTTTTTTCTTTTTTTTTTCCACTCTTGAAGAAACTTAAGTTCCAGTATCTGCAAGACTAAGATTGGGATGGTGGTGACTGACTGTCCTGTTTTCATAAAGTCTTTGTTGTGACGGTGTGCATAGAAAACCCTGACCAATGATCTCTTTGAGTAGTGGGAGTGGAGTGGGAGTGAAAGGAAATGAAGGAATGAGAATTTCTATCCTTAGAAGTCTAGAGCTTCAATTTGCCCACATCTCAGCAGATAGGGGGAGTGAGGAAACATGTTTATTAAATTTTTTTGTAATGACCAAATTGCCCTTTAATTCATAAATGTGATTGTTAAGATAGATAAGTGGAAATACATATAAAGATAAGATTTGAAATGAGGAAATCCCCATAAAGACCGGGGGTAACCCCTATTGATGGAAAGATGAGGAAAATTCAATTGAGATGGTTTTGTCTTGTTCAGAGGAGAGCAAACAATGCACCTCTTTAAAAGAGGGAGTTGATTCAAATTGGGGAAACCTTAAAAGGTAGACGAAGAGCCAAAGACCAAAAATAACAGAACTAGTAGTTAAAAACTACATGTCAATTAAGGAAGTAGCTGACAGTATGACTTTGGATTGAATAGGATGAAGGAAAAGAAACTATATGTTTATGCTAATAGGTAACCCACTTATATCTAGGTGGTACCTTGGAAAAAAAAGTTGATCAATAAGAATCTTCCTGGCAGGTTTGTTAGCATCATCTTCAGTCACTACACGAAGATATTTTCCATAATAAGATAATAATTATATTAACCCACAAAAAAAGAATAGTAAATTATCCTACTTATAGAAAACACACTGTTATCATATATAGGTGGGGCTCAAGTGATAGCCTTGCAGTAGTGGCATCCTTTGTGGGGTTCCCATGTCAGTGGTTTGAACCCCACCTCCCCCTCCCCCTCGCTACCTATCAAAAAACAAGCATCATATATGGGCAAAACTTAGGTACAATTTCTTAGGTGCAGTACATTAGATTCCCCAATTGAATCTAAACGCATGGTTGCATTATCTTTCCCAAGGATAATTAAATTCAAATAGTTAATGTGTTTGAATTCAATTAAGGAACCTAATGTACTGCACCTATGGAATTGTACCTAAGTTCTATGCATCATATATCATCAGATCTATGATATAAAAGGGTATGTGTTCAATCTTTGTTGATGCCAATATAGAGGCATATATGTTTGCTGGTGGATACCTTAAACAAGTATTTAATTCAAAACCTAACTTTTCTTTATAAGAAATTATTAAAATAATAAAATAAAAGTCTTAACACTAATTTTTCTGTACAATTTCTGTTTTTTACAGGTTTTGAAGGCAGATGATGTTGATTTGATGATTATTGCTAGAGGGACTCCTGGATTCTCTGGTGCTGATTTGGCCAACTTGATCAACATTGCTGCTTTAAAGGCTGCCATGGATGGTGCTAAAGCAGTTAGCATGGAGGATCTGGAGTATGCAAAGGACAAGATTATGATGGGAAGTGAACGCAAGTCTGCTGTTATATCTGATGAATCACGAAAGCTGACCGCTTTCCATGAGGGTGGCCATGCCCTTGTGGCTATCCATACTGATGGAGCTCTTCCAGTTCACAAGGCAACAATAGTTCCTCGTGGGATGTCTCTTGGCATGGTTGCTCAATTGCCTGACAAGGATGAGACAAGCATATCTCGCAAGCAGATGCTTGCCCGGCTTGATGTTTGTATGGGGGGGCGAGTAGCAGAAGAACTCATCTTTGGAGAAAATGAAGTTACTTCAGGTGCATCTTCTGACCTTCAGCAAGCAACTACTCTTGCAAGAGCAATGGTTACAAAGTATGGTATGAGCAAAGAAGTAGGGGTTGTCACTCACAATTATGATGACAATGGGAAGAGCATGAGCACAGAAACTAGGCTTCTTATTGAGAAAGAAGTGAAGTACTTCTTGGAAAGGGCTTACAACAATGCAAAAACCATTCTCACCACTCATAGTAAGGAGCTTCATGCACTTGCTAATGCTTTGCTTGAGCATGAGACTCTTTCAGGAAACCAAATTAAGGCTCTGCTTGCCCAAGTTGATTCTCCGCAGAAGCAACAGCAACCACAGAAAATAATTACGACACAGAGTACCTCACAGTCCAATCCAGTGCCTCCTTCAACACCCAATCCTGCTGCATCTGCTGCTGCAGCAGCAGCGGCTGCAGCAGCTGCTGCTGCAACTGCTGCAGCTAAGACTAAGGGCATTGCTCCTGTCGGATCATAGCAGTACACAGGTTGGTGAGACCCTTGCCAAGTGCCTAATTATCAGATTCAATGTGCATATAGTAATACTTACCAGCCTACTGTGTTTGAGTACTGTGGACTGAATGCTGTTCCATGAGGTTTCATTCATGTATCACCATGAGGCAAATTGACTGAATACTATAGAAGAATTGAATGGCAGTGAGTGTAGCAGTTATAATTAAGCTCATTGAAAGATATTTATTGTTTCTTTTTTCTTTTTCTTTTTCTTTTTAATTTGTTTTTTGTTTTTAGTGTCATTGCTCATACAGGTGACAATAATGTTCATCTTGAATCGAGCCTCCCTTGAGACTAATTTGTAGAGCACTTAAATAAAGTTGTTCCTATATTGCCTTCCCTTTTCTGGTCATATTTGTAGTTGTTACCGGATTCTGGGTTAGCGCCGATGTAATTCTCAAGATGGCATTAAAATATTTTGTGGCCTGAGTTGGAACTTAAAGGTAGATTGTATTCGGAAGAGCTTATGTTGTCAATGGTCTATTATCTGACATCAATTCCATCATAATTTATGGCGTTCACTGTCGTATCCCCAGTTACTGGATACACTTTTATCTGTTGAATGCTTTTCCCATATTCTTATTGCAATGGTTTTTTTTTTTTCTTTGTGTGTGTGTATGTGTGGGGGGGTGGGGGAGGAATCAAATCTCCTAGTAACCTGTTTTTAGAAAGTTTCCAAATTGAGCTGTACTCACGGACCTATGAGTTGGTACAGACCCGACTGAATTGGCCACGAAAGGGATGTTCTCTCTAGCAAAAGAACAGATGGTGAAAGAATGACTTGTCCATTTAGACCCCATGAAGAACTCGGTGTAAATTCATGCACTAGAAAAAATTGTATATTTGTTTGGAAAATCTAATTTGTTCCTCAATATGCCAATGAGAAGTATGAGAGCCGTGGAATGATTGAGGTAAGTGATTGCTAGTTTTTTTTTATACGGATATTGCTTATTACTATAAATTATTGCTTGGTTCAGCTGACTGTCAAGCTGATGTCATGCATCTGGTATATGTATTTTCTTGCTCATACGTGAGTTTTACCTGATTAGGGCCTTGTGGGGCCTACAGTTGAGAGGGTAGATGCATGTGAGCAGTGACCGAACCTCACCAACAAAACCGAGCCTCACTAGTCAAACCGCACCGAACATGCCAGCCAACTAAAAGAGCCGATGCCGGCGAACAGAACTTGATGACCCTTCCGACGCCGGTGCGGTGGCACAGTCAGAATTGATTTTTGAAATCAACCCACAAACCGTACCGACCAATGCATATATAGAGATAGAAATAAGGGAAAAGGAGAAGAACATTCTTAATAAATAACTAGTCGATAACTCGTGCGATGCACGGAATATATTTCACTTTGCTTAAAATAAAATTTAAAATGAAAAAAACATCATAACTTATCAAGATAAACATAAAATATACAATATTCATCTCAAAATGTTATTTGAGAATAAAATTACCATCAAAATGATATAAAGAAAAATTTCATGTCCAAACAACTCATCAAGGTGGAATTTGGTTATTACTAAGATCCTATATGTAATTTACCAGAAAGATATCATGTCAGTTTTGATCTTCATTCTCTTTTTGCATATTAGTTACTACTTTTAACTTCTATATAAAATTTTGCTTTAACTCAATTGTTATCTTGAGATAAATCTATAGTTATCTCATCTTTACTACTGTTACTCATCCCATGTCTATTGTCATTGTAACTGTAAAACATAAAATCATACCTATTGAAGAAGAAATTCAAAGTAGTTCATCTGGCATTACACCAACAACATTCAAGGCAAAATCCTTCCTGTGAAGGGGAAAAAAAAATCAATCAACCATGAAAACAAAGATTCATAAACTGAAGAAGCTCAAGATAATTTTAGAACTTGTCAAGATATATAACCACATACCAAAAATTTTAAGAACCAAAAGGGGATTATCATAAGAAATAAATGTGCCTTAGTTTGTATATGAATTTAATTTGTGGAAAATTTATAGCCACATACCAAAAGATTTAAGAGCCAAAGGGGGATTATCATAAGAAATAATTGTGCTTCAGAATTTGTAGAGATTTACTGGAAATTCAACGGTGATTTATGAATAGCACACTTGATTATCAAAAGCAAATTCCTAACTTCAAATTAAAGGGTTGCATGTTCTCTAACTCAAATTCCTATATCACAATTGCAAATAATAATTATATAAAACTGATACAAACCATGCACAGACAATCAATAGGCTCTATTTCTGGTCTTTAGCACTAAGATTTGAATCGCATCGTAATCATAACTGCATGATACATAATTAGATGTCAAGGCTTTCTAGGGCTTCACATATACTTCTTTTGGATCCTCTACAACACTTGTAGCAATGCAAAAGTTAACAATAAAAAATTAAAATAAAAAGTAGTAGAGATTGCAAAAGAGAAGAGAGAGTACCAAGTTTTTGTTGGGTTTTATGTTTCCGACTGTAATTCTCAATAAAAGCATGAGAGGAGTAGCTAGGTTTTGCCGCCGTACAATTTCAGTCGGATGAAACTTTATATATTTTAAATCAGATTTAAATTTCTTTTTTTTTAACTTTAGGATGAAGGGAAAAAAAAAAGAGAGAGATTCTTGTTAGGACTCTCTCACTATTTAGTTTAAAAAATTAAAATTTTTTATAAATTAAATGATGATGTGTCAGATTTAAATTTTTTTTTTTTTTTTTAACTTTAGGATTAAGGAAAAAAAAAAAAAAAAGAGAGAGAGAAAGACTCCTGTTAGGACTCTCTCACTATTTAGTTTAAAAAATTAAAATGATGATGTGGAAAATTGTGGGAGTTTCAAAAGTTTCAGTTATATATATATATATATATATATAAAATTAAAATGATGATGTGGAAAATTGTGGGAACTTCAAAGGCTTCGATTATATATATATATAAACTAGTCGGAAACCCGTGCAACGCACGGGAACTTACCTATTTATAATAGACTAAAATAATTTTATGAAATTTTAAATTGATTATGAAACTATACTATTGCGTGAATTGCTCCTATCTTTTTGAGTTACAATTTGATGAATAAGCCAAATTTAGATATTGAAAAAAAAATAACTAAAAAGTTCTGATGTTAAAACGTTCGAAAGGGGAAAAAAAATCAGAAAATTTACTGGTATTGTCTAGAAATTATTGAAACAAAACAAAATATATATGACTACCAAATAGAGAAATATAAGAGAAAGATAGGTTACCTTCAAGAGAATAATTCATAGTTATAACAGTTGAAATTTGCTAAACTGTTTCAAATATTGCAAAAAATTGAACCCAAAAATTTAGATGGTCAAACTTTCAAAAGACAATAAAATTAAAAATCAAAACATTCAGAACCTACAAATTATAAAAACAAAACAAAAAAAAAGTCATTATTGCGAGACAATTTCAGTAAGGATGGAAAGCTTTTCTAAGTTTTTTTTATCCAATTCTTCCTAATTGATGAAAAAATTGGTTCAAACATTGTCAAACACTTTGAAGGTGCAAATAATATAGGCTTCCAACATGATCTTTAATTAATAAACAAAGAAGCATGACACCATAAGAGAAAACATAAGATAATATATAGTGCATATACCTTACTCCACAGCTGTGAGAAAATATTCACACAAAAGGAATTGAAAACTTGTACATATGTCTCCATAAGGTAAAGCTTAAGGTTATATAATCTAAAATAATATAGAATATAACATCTTTGAACCACACAAAAAGTTAGCAAACTTACTACAATACTTGTAGTTATACTATATATTGTAAAGTACTACTCCATACAAAACAAAAGTAAAAAAAACTAATTCACAAAAAAAAGAAAAAGCAATAGCAAGCGTACCAAAGAAATTGAAGTTTAGGGTTTTCTCTCTTAATGGAGACGGATAGAGGAGATTGCTTTAGGATTTTCAAAGATTTTGTCTTATATATATATATATATATATATATAAAAGAGACTCCTGTTAGGATTCTCTCACTATTTAGTTTTAAAAATTAATTTTTTTTTAAATTAAAATGATGATGTGGAAAATTGTGAGAGTTTCAAAGGCTTCAGTTTTATATATATATATATATATATATATAGACTAGAAATAAATCTTCCTTATGCTGCAACCACATCTTTTTTTTTTTTTTTTTTTTTTGCCTAAGCCTCTGTTTTCTGCTCAAATCTGCCCCAATTTTGTGCAAATGCGCCTCTTGCCCTTGCTGTGTGCATGGCTCTAAGTGGTACACTACAAATCTCTCACTCTCTTTGTGGCTGAGCAGTTATCTCCATGTTTTTTTTTTTTTTTTTTTTTTTGTCTGCATAATGCTGTCTTGTGATTTTGAGTACTCTATTTACTTCTCTTTTTCTTTTCTTTTTTTGAGTAAAGAGTACTCTGTTTACTAAAGTATATTTCATCGAAGTTGCCGAAAATATCTAAGCTTTTGTGGTTTACATGGATCACACTTTACAGCTAGATTGCACTAGTATTTTTTTTTTTTTCCACTAAAGCACTTATACTGTTATACAAACTTAACTTAAGATATTGATAATATAAAATATAAATTATATTTATGATAAGATTTATTCATTGTAAAGTATTTATTTGGTCAAAAAAATTATTATGTTATTGTTACTGTTGAACTTGATTGTGATTGAATAATGACTCATATTTTTTTAATATTTCAAACCGATAAAACTAACCGCAAAAAATCACACTGTTGTAGGTCGAAAAACCGATCCTTGGTGGTATGCATCAATTCCGGTTATGGAAAATTCAATCCCTATTGGTTCGGTAAAAAATTTCGAAAAAAACCGCACCGACCAAACCGCGCACGCCCAGTGTGTCAATGCATAAAATAAATATATTTTTTTTCATGAGTCTATCATTAAGGGTCCTTGACAACATTTCACCCAGAGGAAAATGACTCCATCTCAACATGAGACTTTCTAGTTTGGTGCTCATGGGTCGGTTGGACTCGATTTGGTGGTCAAACCGCCACTCCACCCAATCCGTTGCATGAAAAACTAACCCACTAGTTGATCGGCAAATTAGATTGTTTCGCACCACTTTAGATTGGGCTTGAACCCATTGTGTTCCTCTAATTCTCAACAACTACCTTGGAAAAAAATAAAAGAATTTAAAGATTTAATAGATTCTTATACAATTGATCAATCTAATACAATCTTACTACCAAAATATGAACCAAAATTTTTGGTCCTTGGATATCAAGAGGATAGGAACTAGGTTTAATGTATCATCTCCTATTTATATATTTATATATTCATATATTTAATATTCAAAAGTTGATGTGTAACAATTATTGTTGTCATACTCTTGTTAAGCTACAACATCTACTCATTTTCAACATTCTCTCTTTTTTTAATTCTTTTTTTTTCTTTATTAATTTCCCAACTTATTATTATACTCTTCTAACTTTTCCTCTCATTTTCTACATTTTCATCTCTCCACTACTATTTACCTTAATATTACTTTCCATTTGTGAGAGTGCTTTTTTTTCTTTAGCACTCAGGCCCAAGGATCCTGGGCCAAATAGTTGTAGTTTGGTGGACTGAGTTTTAATTCACCGCAGCTAAAGGGCTGTTTAAGAATCAAGTGGTGCACATGGCATACTTCCTACAATACACATAAACTAGCAAACGAGGATATTTGTATTGAACAACAATCAAAACAGCAAAAGTAATGCAGAGCAAACAGTAAATGTACAAAGTAATGGTTAGGGATCCTCAAATCAATAAGAAATGCTTCATTGAATTTTATTTATTATGATTACAGTGTGTTCACTAAGACGTAATACAAAGTTCAAATAAGCTCAAAAATTACAGTCTTAGATGGCTATTCAAGCCTCTAAGACTTGCAAAATTTGATTCTTTTTTAATCCAAGTATGTGCTATAGTGGCTGTTTCTGGGATACCGGGAAATAATTTACTAATTTCTCTGAGTTTTCTTCTCTACAAAACTTTCTCAATGATTCTGTTGTAATTTTTCTCTATCTTCTTCTTTGCAATCCTTCCCCCCTTTTATAGTGTTATTCTGGAGTTCCGGGGAACTAATGATTCCCCTATTTTGCCCCCTGGGTACCAAAGCTTGTTTTGTGCCCATCGCCTGGGAGGTTCAGTGTTCCCTTTTCCTCATTCTTTTCTTCCTTTCAGTGTTGTTTCCTCGAAAGTCCATGGCTAACTATCTATTTTGGAGTGCACTGATGTCATGTTCCTCACGGTTCAGCTTTTGCCCGTCCTTCTTCTTTATCTTTTTTCTCAAATGGGCGGAATCCCACTCTGCCAATTCGAAAGTCCTTTGCTACTACTCCCCTTTTTATAGCCCTTCATTCTGGTTCCCCGAGGTACCGTCCACTTGCGCTGTGAGGGGTCACTCCAGGTTTTCTTCTTTTCTTGGTGGATCTCTAGTACTTGAGAAGGACATATTCATCCTCAGTTTCTTGTGTTCTTTTGGCTTTTCCTTTGAGCTGTCTTAATCCTCTCTTGACTATGCTACACGCCTCGGGGATCCCGAGCCTTTGGCAGCCTTTGAGGATCCCGACTCAGCTTTCTTTTTTTACGCTAGTATTCTTCTGATCTGAGCTTCTTTTCTTTTTCTTCTTTCTTTTCTCATAAGCTTCCGGGCTTGTCTTTTTTCTTTATCTTTTTGGGCTTTAAGCCTTTTGGGCTTACCATCTCTTTTCATTTTCCATGATCCCTTGTGCTTATTTCTTTGGGCTTGGGTGCTGTGATTTTTTGGACTTCAACAACATTTATCCATTTATCTTCCTTTATTTTTTTGTTTTTCTTATTTCTCTTCTTTTACTATAAATTTACAATTCTTTTTTTCCATTCTATTCATAGTTTTTGCACACAAAAATTTTTATTTCTCTCTCTTTTTCTTTTTCCACGCACAAAATGTTATTTTTCTATTTCTCTTTTTCATTTCACACACAAAATGTTATCTCTCTCTCTCTCTCTCTCTCTCTCTCTCTCTCTCATTTCTTTTTTTTTCATTTTTGGTGGATTTGTTTTATATTTTTCTTGCATCTCTACTTAAGTTGATGAATTTTTGAATTATTTGGAACTCTACTTTGGGTTGATATGATTAAGTTTTGTGTTTTTAAGTCGTTATCTTTTTTATTCTTTTTAATTTCATAGATATTATCATAGTGCATTATAAGATAGTGGACAAGAATATAATGTTATTTTATTACATAATATAACTTGGATAATTTGGTGTTTATTACTATATTTTTTATTTTTACCTTTTTTTTTTCTTCTCATATTATTTTCTATAAAATTCTTATTATTACTCTCAAATTCTCTCTTAAAAAAGTGGTTATTCTCTTTCTCTTGATTTTTTATCCTTTCTTGAAACTCTATTTTATATTGATGAATCATTATGATTTTAAAACTCTAATTTGGGTTCATACGTTTTGGTATTGTATTTTTTAGTTTCCCATCTCAAGTAGTCTCTCTCTCTACAATAAAATTTAGACTACAAATTATACATATTCAATATAAGTTTGATATGAGTTTTGATTATCATGATAATCTCTTTTAAGAGATTGAATAATATGAATAATTTATTTAAATAAAAATTATACATACATACATGTATATAATTATTTATTTATTTTACTTAAATGTATAATCAACCTTATGCAATTCATTTAAAAGTAACGGCATTAAAACAAAAGAATAATTTCCCTAAAGATTACATTTGTATATTCATAGCCTTTATATTTAGAAAAACTTTCACTTAAATTTAGCCGTACCGAAGTAGACTGAAATACTACATTTATATGACTCAACAAATGCATAGTAATAATAAGTGTTATGCTTAAAATTTTAGATATTACAAGTTTGAGGTTTATATTTAATTTTTTAATAAATTTGGTTTTAGATTAGGTTCTTTCAACCCAAACATGTCTTTTCCCTTTATGTAAGTGCACAAAGATAAATCGAAGTGAACCAAAATGAACTAAAGTGATCTAAATGGACCGAATTGGACCAAATGAAACAAAGTGGACCAAATGGACTTAATAGGATCAAATGGATTGAATAGGAACAAGGTGGACCGAATAAGAACGAATAGACCAAATAGGACCAAAGTGGATAAAATGGACCGAACGGGACCACATCAGACTAATAGGATCGAACTGGACAAACTAGACCAAAGTAGACTGAACAGAACCAATGTGGACTGAATAGAACCAAAGTGGACAGAATTAACTGAATAGAACCAAAGTGGACAAAATGAACTGAATGGCCCAAATAAGACAGAAGTGGATCAAAGTGGAAAGAATGGACTGAATAGGAACAAATAGAACCAAAGTAAACAGAATGGACCAAATAAGACCAAAGTGAACAGAATGGACCGATTAAGACCGAAGAAGATAGAATAGGACCATTGTGGACTGAATAGAGCCAATATGGACTGAATATACCAAATTGAACCGAAGTAGACTAAATAAGACCGAATGGGCTGAATTGAACCAAATAGGACCGAATATAACCAATGTGGACCGAATAAGACTTTTGAATACTTATCATTTTTATTGTATTTTTGGGGCTCATATTTTTAATTTCTAATGTCCATTTTAGTATTTTCTTTGTATTTTTTTAACTCAAAACTAAAGAGTTTAGCTCAAATATAATAAAATTTCATACTTTTCAACCCAAAAATGAAGGAATTTTTTTTTTTTTAAAGCTAAACTTGAAAAGAAAACCTACAAAAAAATTGAGTGGAACAAATTGGGCCAAATTAGACCGAATGGGATCGAGGTAAACCTAATTAGACCGAATAGTAATTGTTTAATTTTTAGAGAGAACAAATTATCTTAAAAAAAAAAAAAAAATCTGAGAAAAAAATTATACATTATATTATAATACAAAATAATTATTCATTCTCACACATCACGTGAGTTTGCTACTAATTCATATAAAACACGCAGCCTTCTAACTAATTTTTCACTTTTCTACCATCCCTACCAAAATAAAATCTAGAAAATAACAGTTGTTCTTTCCTTTATTTTACAATCCTTTCTATTATTTTCCTCCTAAATTTCAATCCCTTACCAAATGGAATCTCTAAGTGCCACCGTTATGATGTTTATTATAAATTAAAAGTATATTATGTTATTATTTTTATGGTATCATACCTATATATAAACACATAAATATTAATCTTAAAACCCATAAATAGACATGAGTCTAATCCAATTCTCAAATGATACCCAAAAAAAAAAAAAAAAAATTACATCTCAAAATCTATGTTCATGACTTGTTTTGTAGTCTTTTTCATGATTTACTTTATGATAGATTGTGATTAGATGAAAAAGTAACAATACCAATGAATTCTTTTCACTGATCATAAAGAGTTATCATTAAAAATAAAAAAAATAAATAAAAAAGTTTGGTGTCTTTGATGGATGATAAAGTATCATCAAGAACGAACGCTGAAACTCTCTTTAAAAAAAAAAAAATCTCACCGGTCATAACTTACCATCTTAATAATAATGAATATGAGGCTATCAATTCATTTTTGTACTTTTACTCAAAAAAAATTCATTTTTGTACTATTATAGGGAGTGGCTCACCACTGGTTCAATTAACGCTCTATTTATTTCAATATAAACGTTTTCTAGAAAATGGTTCATTTTCCAAAGAGCATTTTCTAAAAAACTGTATCATTTTCCAGTGTTTGGTAATGACCTTGAAAATGAGTTTGAAAATGTTTTCTGGTGTTTGATATGCAAATTTTTATTTTTATTTTTTATATTTCTTGTGTAATTTAAAACATGTGTATTATGTAAACCAACTAATGTAATCAATA
The DNA here is from genome assembly GCF_001633185.2 of Quercus lobata. Classification (NCBI taxonomy): domain Eukaryota; kingdom Viridiplantae; phylum Streptophyta; class Magnoliopsida; order Fagales; family Fagaceae; genus Quercus; species Quercus lobata. The sequence goes on from NC_044905.1 coordinate 1,060,901, forward strand.
TAAATATAATATATAAAAAAAAAACCGAGAATGAATTTGGTTTTCATACTAAAATTTTGACAATAGATACAATCAAAATTAGTTGTCAAATTTTCATGATCTCTACCACTCATCTTGCTCATATATATGGACAATAACGTCCATACATATATACATACATATATATATATATATATATATATTAACCATTTGTCTATATACATAAAATTGACATGGGAATACATCTTTGATAAGTACAAGTAACTTTTAATTGTCTATTATTTTTGTTGGTATACTAATTGTCTACTATGGTCAACCACAAGTCTTTAATATTACTCAAAATTATGTATTATATAATGTATTTATATAATATATTATCATTGCATAGTATCTGCATAATGTATCTACCAACAAATACAATTCTCCTAAACAATTATCATTTATTATATAACAATATTATTAATTTACCGTAAAGATTATTCTATGCAATTTAGGGCCGTATAGGCACTATGTTTAAAATTTTTGTCTTTTACTTCATTCATTCATTCTTCTTCTTTTTTATTTTTTTTAGCACTTTTATGTGCAAAAAAGAACTACCTGGAATCCATTAAACCAAAAATTTCTTAGAGAAAAAAAAAATCAAGTTTGAAATTCAAAGTAAAGAATTGAGATTTTGGTAGAGATGAATGAAATAATTACTGCTACAAATATGTTCTCTTTTGCAAGTTGGTAGAGATGAATGAAATAATTATTGAGCAATGAAGGAAAAAAAAAATCTAATCAAAGAATTGTGTTATAAAAGGGGAAGAGAAACATGGAGAGAGAGAGAGAGAGAGAGATCTACGGAAGAGGGGAGACCAGAGTTAGTGACAGTGAGAGTGTGAGGAAAGAAAAAGGAAATGGAAGAGAGAAAGAGTGAGAGAGCATACCGTGAGATTGTTTTCCCAAAAAAATTTGGAAAACAACCTATAGAAAACAAGCCTTATTTTTATTAGGATTTTCCATTGACTTTTTCTGTTAACCAGTTTTTTTTTGCACTACCAAACACTGGAAAATGTGGAAAACTATCTTTACATAAGGTTTTCTAGCAAAGCAAATAGAGCGTAAGTGTCTGTGTTTGGCAAAGATTATTTTTGTCAATTTATTTTAGGCTAAAATGCAAAACTGACCCCCTAAGTTTCACCTTTTGTCATTTCAATCCTCTAAGTTTCAGTTTTGTCATTTCAGTCCTCTAAGTTTCAAATTTTGTCAATTCCGTCCTCTGTCACTTTTCTGTTAGGTGCTACCGTTTATTAACCAAAACGACGCCGTTTTGGAGGATTTTTTTAAAAAAAATTTAATTTAATTTTACTAAAAAACTTTAATTACCAAAAAAAAAACTGAGGAATAACGTGTGAAGGAAAATGCCCCGAGTACATCATCGGCACATTCCCAAGCTTGAACGACGAAGCACATGCCGCAGTTTCTGGCAATGGAGAGGTGACTGTGGTAACAGAATCGAGGGATATCATCGCCGGTGATTTTGTAGGCTTGAAGAGCCGTCATGCCCTTTGGGATATCGTCACCGGTGATTTCGCAGGCTTGAAGAGTCGTCATGCCCTTTGGGATATCGTCGCCGGTGATTTCGCAGGCTTGAAGAACCGTCATACCCTTTCGATCGCGTGTTCCTAGTTGGTGAAATGGACTCAGGCTCCGACCACTAGGGGCAAAGGCGACGGAGGAAGGGGATCTGGAGTCGGGTCAGGTTGTGGCTAGGATTGTGCCGATGATGTACCAGGGGCATTCTCCTTCACGACGTCGTTTCCTACTTCCCTTGTTGTTTTTTTTTTTTTTTTTTTTTTGGCAATTAATGTTTTTCAGTAAAATTAAATTAAATTAAAAAAAAAATCCTCCAAAACGGTGTCGTTTTGGTTAATAAATGGTAGTACTTAACAGAAAGGTAATGGAGGACGGAATTGACAAAATTTGAAACTTAGAGTACTGAAATAACAAAACTAAAACTTAGAGGACTGAAATGACAAAAAATTAAACTTAGAGAGTCAGTTTTGCATTTTAGCTTTTATTTTACTATTCAACTTATTTTTACTACTATTTATGAATCTCACTGCACTTTTTGGTACTATTTATGAGTCTGCTGTATTATTTTAATTAACTTTTACATTTAGGCTGTGTTTGGTTGCCGTAAAACGTTTTCTGGAAAATACATATTTTCCGGAAATGCTAATTTCCGGAAAAGGAAAATATTTTTGTGTGTTTGGTTGTATTTCAAAAAATTTTCCGGAAAATATTTTCTAGTGTTTGGAAAAGAAGAAGGAAAACACAAACCCAGAAAACACACAAGCCACAACCCAGAAAATACATCAAATCCGGCGAAACGCTCGTCCGACGAGCGTCCGACGAGCGACGAGCGTCCGACGAGCGGCGCTCGTCGATCGACGATCGCGATCGATCGACGAGCGCGATCGACGAACGATCGCGATCGTCGATCGACGATCGCGATCGACGAACGCGCTCGTCGATCGCTCTCGTCGATCGACGAGGGACGAGCGCGCTCGTCGATCGCGATCGTCGATCGACGAGAGACGAGCGCGCTCGTCTGTGCTCGTCGATCGCGATCGTCGCTCGATCGACGATCGCGATCGTGCACCGCGCCGCTCGTCGGCGCGGTGCGATCGTCGGACGAGCGGCGCGATCGTCGATCGCGCCGCTCGTCGGCGCGATCGTCCCTCTCTCTCTCTGATCTGGGCTCTCACTGAACTGGGCTCTCTCTTTTCTCTCTCTCTCTTTTTCCGGAAGTCATTTGAAGTGAAAACAAAGACAGAATTCATTTTCCGTGGTCAAGGCTGAAAATTTCGGTCAACAGGAATTCAATTTCCGGAAAATAACGTTTTCCGTCACAGCCAAACGCTCCATTTTCCGGAAATTGATTTCCGGAATTCGTTTGAAGTCGAATCAAACGCAGCCTTATTTACCATACTTTCGAAAAAAAAGTTTTTAATTTCCACCAAATAAACGGATCCATAGACCTAAATTGAAGAAATTTTAGAAAAAAGACAAACAAACAAATCCAGCTAATGTACTATATCGCCTCTTCAATCCCCATGAATCACAGCACTGTTGGCCTCCTTAGTGCAAAAGCATCGGTCTTGGGTTGATCTGGGTTTGGGATTTCAATACGGTGGGTTTTGGTTTGAGTTTTCAGTTTATGCTGTGCAATATTTTTCAGTTTGTCGAGAGCCAGTGACGTGGAGAGGCAGATATGACAAAATAAGAGAAGTCTTTGGCTTTTTTTTTTTTTTTTTTTTTTGCTAACCGTTGGATAACAAATTTTACACGTGTCGAACATCTATTTATTTAAAAATGGAGACGAATGAACAAAGATGATTGCTGCTTCAGTGGCACATCAATCCATCAAACGTTGTTAGGATACATGAACACAGAGAGAGGTCAACCCATGACGATAACTCTGACTCAAGAAGAACGAGCCCAACACCCTGGTGAGCCATATTACTCTTCCCAGAATTCTAAATATGATAAAAATTAAAAATTAAAATTTTATTTTGATTTTGTCAATCACAATTGAGAAAGCATTTGAAGAATATCCCAAATTCAAGGTCTTTTAGATGACCAAAGGGCTTGCATATATGTTATCTTATATGGGTATTCAGGGAAATTAAAAAAAAAAAAAAAGATTCATTTCTTGATGGACAATGTTTGATTTCATGGGTTGGAGAATTTGGCATTGCAATTACTTGGGTCATGATTGATTACATGTAAATTACTGATCAAGTTTGGTTCTTTACACAGATTTTGGTGATGGGTCCTTGTTATTGTGGGTAGTGTGTAATAGCTCTAGCTTTTTCAAATTCTACTGTCAGCCCATTTGGGGTGAATAAGATTAAGATTTTTCTTTGAATATATTAGTTTGTGCCCCTATAAATAATTCATCAGGGAAAAAGGTGTATCAGGTTGACATGTTTGCTGTTTTGATATAATTGTGCTTATGTTTTGCTGAAACAAGAATGTGCAATAATACATGTGATTGATTGACACTTAATTTGGAATTCAAGTTGCTTTTTTTTTTTAGGTGTCTGCATTTTATTCTAATAATTCTACTTGGTAATTAAAACTTGCTCTTATTTTTTTATTTTTTTATTTTATCTCCACACAGTGACTCATCAGCAGAGAGTTATAATAGAAAACTACCATGGTGAAAAACTTGTGGGAATATTGCATGATACAGGTTCAAAGGAGCTTGTTATAGTGTGCCATGGATTTCAGTCCTGGAAGGTTGTTAACTGTGACATACTAAACTTGAGCGCCTTACATTTTAAATATATTATCAATGGTGATGCTTTGTTTGTTCTCATAATATTTCATTTTGTTCATTATGAGAAAAATAGCGCTGTGTTCTACTTTTGATTAGTGATGATGAAATTGGCTCTATCTTCTCTTTTGGGAGTTCGCTGGCAAACCTACATAGCTATAGAACTTTTCACTTTGAGACATTTTGCCTAATATATATTGGTATTTGATACTATGTAAGTTTGTTTAATCAACTTTATACACAAAAAAATCAGAAGATACATCAACAAACTCCCAGAACTTTCAAAAGCCCTTTCTTGGGCTTATGAAATGTGCTTCAACTCTTTTTTTTCCCCCCTTTCAGTGATAGAGTTTTTGGTAGAGTTATTCTTTTGAATTTCGTCACCTGCCAATTCTCACATGCCTTATACTTTCTTTTCAACTGAAACCAACATGGCCATAGTTGTGAGATCCTTTCTAATGATTTCATTACAATTCATCTCATCTTATACTTAAATGAATGTAGTTTGTAAAATTCAATATTATGTGTGTCCTTTGAAAAGAAAAAAGGAATGTCCTTCAATAAAACAAGTTTTCAATTGTGGAACTCAATTCAATTATTAATGATGCAATATAAAATTCTGTTGTTATAAATACATTTTAAAAACATATGCTGTCTTACATAATTTTCATATTATTGTATATATAATATCTGTCAAAAACTTGGGTGCATTGATCTGAGACATTAGTTGATTGTTGATTTCTAGGAGCGCATTCCGATGGTGAACCTTGCTGCTGCTCTAGAAAAAGAAGGAATCAGTGCCTTTCGCTTTGACTTTGCTGGCAATGGGTAAGCTGTCTGCAGTAAACAGATAATAAAAAGCTGCTGAGTGAAATGTTTGCAATAAAAGAAGATAAAACATACGTTTGTGGGTTCTTCTTTGTATTTTTATATACCACTATTTACTTGGAAGTTTAGGGATGAATCTTTGGAACTATATTTTGGCCTGACTTAAGCAACTGGCATTCTCTCTACCTATGAATTTGTTGTTGTTTTGAGAAATTATTTGGTCTAAATCTACATTGTGCAATAACCATTGAGTATGTTGAACTAATCTTTTTCTATGCTCTCAATTTTTTGAGTTAGCCCAAGTAAATAATCTTTTTGTGTCTGCATATTTTGCCTTCAAAATGTTTTTTTTTATTTTTATTTTATGGTAATTACTTTATTGAAAATTTTAAATTAAATAATTTAGGCTTGTAGTAGCATAGTCTTTGAAGTGCTCTTTTCCCCTCCTTCGCATTTTTGTTAATTTTTCTTCATGTTGGGCCTGTCTCCTAAAATGTTGGTGTAGTTGTAAATGCTGTAAGGAAGAAAGGCCTCTGCCAGCCACATGCAATTTTATTGGCCCCTTTTAGATGCTCTCAATTGACAGATCTGAAGTGAAGGTGAAAACACCCTGCAAGGCTTTAACTTGAGACCAATTATATATTTTTTTTTCTTTGATAATTTGATAGTTGATGGTGGGGGGACTTGAACCCTAGATGTCTATGTTAGAAACACCAGGAGGTGCCAGTTGAGTTACAAGGCTTTTGGATACCGATTATATTTTTCCAGCCAGAAAATTTCCCTCTAAACTTGCCAAGAGCCTTGTAGCTCAATTGGCACCTCTTGGTGTTTCCAATAGAGACGTCTATGGTTTAAATTCCTGCTCCCTTGTTATAACTATCAAATTTATCCAACAGCAAAAAAGAGTCCCCCCTGAACCTTTAGCTACACAAAGGGGCCATTTGAACTTCACCTAAATTTGTGTCTATGAAGATTCATGTATATGCTTATTTGAAATTATATGGAATCATGCATAAATTTTATAGAAAGGATCTAATTCATTATTGTACTAGAAAATTTAATGTAGAAGCAATTCCTCCCTGCCTTTACTCTAAATGTTGAAATTTTGGAAGATATGAACAATTCAATGCTGATTAGATGATGCTGTATCTTTTTCAGGGACAGTGAAGGTTCTTTCCATTATGGTAACTATCGTAGAGAAGCTGATGATTTACGTGCAGTAATCCAACACTTCCGTATGGAGAAACGTGTAATAACTGCAATTACTGGGCACAGTAAAGGTCTTTTAATAGTTCCTGTTCTTTATAAAATCAAACTTATAACTGCTAAATGAAGAGTGCAATTTTGTAAATTATATCCGAAGATAGTTGAAATTTTGAAAGAAGTACATTGTAGTAGAGTGTAGCTCTCATCTTACTCCAACCTAATCTTTTTACATATTTAGGTGATACCAGGATACTTGTAGATTTTTTCCCTAGGTGAAACAAGTACTGTTTTGTCTTTGCTAATGTTTCAGCCATTTTTTTTTCTTTTTGTCTACCTATAAATATTTCTTAAATTAAATATTGAAATAAAGGGTTTCTTGGTTACTACCATATTTTACTATTGAAACTCTTAAATTTGAAGCTCAGATTTCTTCTTGAGTATTGACCATGCCTTCCAAAGAAGTCCCTTGTCATTCAATATTGATTTAAGGGCAATACGCTTCATAGAGTGAGTCTAGAGAACAACTTTTTCTGAACAGCAAAGGAAAAATAAAAACTTTTTGTTGTGTTTCTCTTATTTTTCATTGGTTTTTGATAGTTGTGCAAATCTATTCAAATAATAAAATTATTCATCTATTAGTTCCTTTACTATATGCTTGAAAGGGTCCTTAATTCTTATAGGGGGAAATGTGGTGCTCTTGTATGCTTCAAAGTTTAATGATGTTCCTATAGTTGTCAATATGTCTGGCCGTTTCAATCTGGAGAGAGGCATTGAAGGCCGCTTGGGTAAAGATTTTTTACAAAGAATCAAGGAAACTGGATTCATTGATGTTTGGAATAAAAGAGGTAAGCAATCAAATGTTATTAGTCTAATGATTTTATTGTTGACATTATTTGTTTTTGTCATTTGGTGGTGTTTTCAGTTCTACTTTATCTTCATTTTCTCTAACTTAGAGTGGAAGTTTTTATTATTACCTTGGATTTCGAAATTGAGTGCTGATCAATAACTTATAAACACATATTCTTTGTAATTAAAATGGCTGATGTCTTCATCAGTTCTTTGGAATTTACAAAGTGCCCATAATATATTTGATTTAGATGACGAGTACCTCACCTTTTTTTGTTCACAGGGAAGTTTGAGTATCGTGTTACTGAAGAAAGTTTGATGGACCGACTAAGTACTGATACTCATGCAGCCTGCATTTTGATTCATCCAGACTGCAGGTCAGCGATTCCTATTTCTTTAATTACAGCATCTGCAATGTTTGTGATGTTGCGTAATCATCTCCATCAGGTTCAACCATATATGTCAGACACAATGTTTTCATATTGTAATTTATAATCTATATGTGCCGTCTTTGTTTCAATTTGTACTGGTCTGTTTATTGGAAAAGCAACCATCTTTTACTTCAGGCTACAAGCATAAATCCTAGCTAGAAAAAAGGATGTTCTTTCAAGATGTTTCAGGAATGTCAGTCCTTGACTCAGGCCCACTAAAATATGTTACTTTTTTCATCTGTAAAAATTACTCTGGTCTTCTACTGATGGAATAACCTTCTGACATTTGAGTGCAAAACTAGTTCTAGATTTTCTTCTTCCACCACCTTTAGTGGAAAATGCTGCTTCATTTCTGATGATGCTGTTATTTACAGGGTGTTGACAGTTCATGGATCCATGGACAGAATTGTACCAGTTGAAGATGCTATGGAGTTTGCCAAGTTCATACCTAATCATAAACTACACATTATAGAAGGAGCTGATCATGAATACACTTCATGTCAAGATGAGTTGGCTTCAGTAGTGGTCGATTTTGTTAGGACACATTCTCATCAGGATAGAGATATGTCTGAGCAGTTATCTTCTTGCACAAGAGTGGATGGATCCATACAATCTCGATTGTGATAGATTTTTCATCACTATAATCAGACTCACTAACGACAGAAAAATAGCAGAAATTGTTTGGAATAAATTGTGCCAGTGCCCTGATGTTAATAAGTTGACCTACTCTACCTATGTCCTAATTCCTGACCTAAAGTTCATCACTATAGATGAAGTTGTCAATCCACAGAGACAAAGCTAAAGGCTTTCCTGCTTGGGCATCAGGCAATTTTATCCATTTGGGGGTTGAAGGATTTGGAATTCAAATTGTATTATAAGCATGATCCTTATGCTACGGTTTAGAGCCCAATGTAACAACTTCTATAGTTATAGATTAGTGGGTACATTTGCAGTATTCCGTATATTTTAATCTCACCGAACTTATCAGAAAATTTCCCTTTTGTCAAAGAAAACTTTTCTGCTCTACATTTGCACATATTGCTTTGCTTTCCATGATTGTGTATCATCTAAAAATCATAATTTGCAACATTTTCGTAAAGCAAATTTATTGGAGTGTACAATTTTAAAGAGCTGAAAGAAGAAGGGTAAGAACCACGAGTTTGTAGTTCAAAGTTCAATTGGTTCTTCCTGATATTTCCAACGAAAATGTTCAGGATTCAAATCTCTCTTCCTTTATTGTTGTAATTATTGAATTATGAGAGAGAGAGAGAGAGAAGAGGGGCATCATATATGGTCAACATGCTTTATATGTTTTCCCAAAATTTCAGCATGATATAGACTAGATCCAAGTAAATAACCGTCAGGAAAATATGATACAATTTCACTGAACTTCATATTAAGACTCTTCACATGCAGATTAATCTCAATGGAATTAATAATTATCCCATTCATTGAATACATACATGGATCAACAATGGGTGGACCTCATACACCCACCCAACCGTGAGAGGGATTATGTGGGGATAATGCGTATATATAACGCATGAGACACCTTCTCCAATTACGCACTTTTGAGATGTTGAGTAACACTTTTTCTTGCCAAAAGCAGCTGTTTAAGTTGCTCTCATTAGATTAAATGAATGAGACTATAAATTTAACTTTTTCAGAATTCTATGCTTATATGTCGAAGATATCCACTTTATTGTTAGAATTGTAAAATATGAGCACACAGTATTGGATTCTGAATTTAATCAAACACTTCCATAACAGATACAAAAAACTCAGAAATATGGAGGTATGATATCTAGTAATACTGTGATTAGCCATTTTTTAGATTGCAACTAAGCAAACATAGACTAGATTAATGTTCGAAGTTCATAAAGGAGCAACAAAACAAAACCTACCAAAAGAGAGAAAACAAAGAGGCAGATACAAGATTGTTATGTCCAAATTTATCAACAGATCATGTCTATAGCTATAAATTACATCTAAATTATGCTGTAATGGTCTTTGGCTTGACCCCAATTTTTCTCCAAGAAACACTCGGCATTATCTGTTTTGTGTCAACACGATCCTTATACTTGATAGTAAAGTTGAGTAATGAATCCTGAAGAGAGTCAGAAAGAAGGTGTGGTTCAAGTCCCAACTCAACAAGTTTAGTGTGCTTGGCATTGTAGTAATGTTCCTCTTCCTCTACTCTTGGGTTTGGCACAGTAATGGTCTGAACATTAAGCCCAAGCTTCTCTCCCGCTTTTGTAACAAGTGTGGCGAGTTCATTGACAGAAAATTGCTCAGTGAATTGATTGTAAACCAGAAACTCACCAGGCTGTGCAGGGTTTGCAATCGCAAGCTCAACACACTGAACAGTGTCTCTTATGTCAAGATATCCCCTGGTCTGAAAACATTAACAAATAAATTAACATAAAACAGGTAAAACACATTAACAAACTTGTGCATAATGAATGACAAGAAAATTGCCAGTGGATGGTTGGTTCTTATTGACCTTAGCATGTTTTGCTTTTACCGCATCAAAATAAACAGGAAAATATTAAACTTTTCAGTTCCAATTACCCAATTTCTATAGAAAAGCTTTCCATAAAAAGTACATGTGTAGAAATGATCAATCATAACAATTTTACATTAACCTTCTTCCAAAGAATTTCCTAATTTTTTTTAATTGCTAAGTTACACGAGCACCAAGTGAGTCTTGAAGCACAACCTTAGGTCCTTAGCCTCATCCCATTAATATGGAAGGAAGAAGTGTCATTTGAGCTTTTGCTCGTTGGCAAAGAAATCCAAATATTTGATGAAAGAAGCTTAAATGGGACAATTTGAAACGTTGCAAAAGAGGCATCGAGTAAAACTGCAGGGCTAGGGCTGCAAAAAAAAATTTAAGAGAGTTTTCTTATAGCATCAAATACACAAGGAACTGAAAATTGTCCTACAACCATAAGAAATCATTCCTCCTCATAACTGCTTCCAAGCATTCACTTCTATATTAGAGCAATGCAGCAATGGGTTTATATATAAATATACATATATATATATATATATATATTATTATTATTAGAAAGTTATGCACCTAGTGAGTCTTGAACCCATGACCTCACCCTCTATCCCATCATTATGGGAGGAAGAGGTGCAAGTTGAGTTATAGCTCATTGGCAGCAATGCAGCAATGTTACGGTGATTATTGAGTAGATGGTTCTTACCTGGCCACCTTTGCCATACACAGTAAGTGGATGACCAACAGCAGCCTGAACACAGAACCGATTCAATGCAGTTCCAAACACTCCATCATAATCAAATCTGTTACAAAGCTCTTCATGCATCTCAGTCTCATCTGTCCTCACCCCATAAACCACTCCTTGATTCAGATCAGTGGCTCTAATCCCCCAAGCCTTGCAAGTGAAGGCTATGTTATTTGAATCATGAACCTTGCTCAGATGATAGAATGAGCTGGCTTGTTTGGGATAAGGCAGAGTATCTGTTCTTCCATTATGAGTAATTGTAATGTAACCCTCCTCAATATCGATATTTGGAGTCCCATATTCTCCCATGGTTCCAAGCTTCACTAGATGGCACTGTTCTCTAAACTCTTTTATAGCAAATAGCACATTGAGTGTTCCGATCACATTGTTGTTCTGAGTAAAAACAGCTCTTGACCGATCAATCATAGAGTAAGGAGCAGACCGCTGTTCCCCAAAATGGACAACAGCATCAGGCTCAAACGACTGGAAGGTTTCTGATAAGAACTCAAAGTCACAAATGTCACCAACGTAGAGTTCAATGCTTTTTCCAGTGAGAGATTTCCAACAGCGGAGGCGGTTTTGGATTGAGGAGATTGGAGTCAGGGAGTCGGTGCCAAGCTGGTGGTCAAAATAACGACGTATAAGGCTGTCAACAATGGCAACCTCGTAACCTCTGTTGGATAGGTGGAGGGCAGTGGCCCAACCACAGTAGCCATCTCCACCAATGACCATGACCCGCTGTGGCTTGGATGGTTCATTGGAGGTCTGATGGGTGTCAGAACTGGGTTGAGGTGGGGCTTCCTTACTTATAGGAAGCGTGGTTGCACGGACAGTATAATTTCTTAGTGGCTTCTGCCCTTGTGAGACAAGGCTTCTCAATGGATATTTGAAAGCTTGCAAGGTAAAAGAGGTAGGAAATGCCTCTAAGCCTTGGTTCAATGGCTTAGAGTAACGTTTGCAGCCAGAGGAAAATTTTATCGAGCATGAAGTTGAAAGTAAATGTGCCATCTCAATTGCTTCCTTCCACCAATATACACAAACCTGCAAAGGAAAAATGCAAACGATCAAGTAATATAGTTCCAATTGGCAAAAAAATGCATATAACATTAGTAGTAGTAAAAATGACATATTAATTAAGGAGGCGACAACATATTATTTTGGATAGGATAGAATGGTGGAAAAAAATACATGTAGCCAACCCTAATTAGTCTATTGAGGATCCATAGTTGATCCCAAAGTTTTGGAACTAAAGTTTATTTTTTGTTGTTGTTTACAGTTTCAATTTCTTGGAAACTTCAGAAGAAAAAGAAGTTCAGATCACAACAAGTTCTGGTGCATGGCAGAAACTTGAGAGAGAGATTATTATAACAAAAGATGGTTATATATGTCAACATTTGTCCAATACGTTTTACCAAACAGACAAGAACAGAAAGGTAAAGCAATGCTTCCAAGTGCTGAAACAAACCACTTAAGGTGATAATCATAAAACTATACCAACCCAAACAGGAGGAACGGAAAAAATACACTTGTGGATATTACGATGCCAATGAGACAAGAACAGAAGGATCATATCTCCCAACAACACTACTTAAAATCAAAGGCATTCCCAATCACTGCTCATCTCACATGCATGCCAGTCCAACCAAATGTGCATTCAAGCATCTTAACTTTAGCTCCAACAAACATGTAAGTTTTCCTTTATATCCCCAACTCAAAAGTTCAAGAGGGGCTCAAAATTCATCAAACACACCTAACATATGTTACTTTCAAGTTTCACTGCAAGTGCACACAAATGCTGACACATTCACCTATGTACCCACTTGTATTACAGCCCAACAATCTGAACACAAACATGCATACACCTGCACCTCCTAAAAATCCACGATTTCCTCAGATTGAAAATGAGCCATAACAGATAAAATTTGTAAAGGTCAGAAGTCTTAATCAATAACAAACCAAAAAATTACACAAAAGAACCAAACTTTACTTGAGTTATGGCTAGTACTAATAATGGGTTTCGCATATTATTCCATTTGGAATAGCATAACAAGCAAGTAAACACATAAATTTCAAAATACCCAATTCATTTCTAAACGCTTTGAAGCTTATTTCGCTCTTTCCCAAAAAAAAAAAAAAAAAAAAGACATAAAACTATTGAAGAACAATAAAATAAGCAGGAAGTAGTTGAAAGAAAATTAGTACCTTAATGGGATTGCTGGAGCTCAGTAGAGTTTGTTGATAAAAATGGCGGAGTGGGTCTGTCTGAGTGAGTATGAGAACGAATAAGTTTTCAAGTGTGCGACTGTATAGGAAGAATAGGAGGAGGCATATTCGTTTTATCTATAAAAGAGATAATATAATAATGGGTTGTGTTGTGCCCGTCAACCACAAAATTTTTTTTTTTTTCATACACAATTTTTGTCTTTTTTTTTTTTTTTTTCAATTCATGTCTTTTTTTTTTTTTGACTTTTTCTAACAATTTTTTGTTTTTTCTGCACTTAACCAGCACCGTTAACATTCTCCAATAATAATTATGGTAACAGTCAATTTGCAAAAAAAAAAAATGAATGGTTTGTATCCAGTGTTTTTTTTACACGGGAGAAGTTACAATATTTTTTTTTAAAGAGTTTTAATTTATAGCGTCCGCTTCTAATGATAGACTATGTAAATACGACTTTAAAGCTAGATATGGATGTCTAGTACAAAAATCCACTAGACAGACTATAAATAGGATCCAAACAATGTATTTGAAATTAGACAATTCGGACATCCAAGCTCAAGTCTTTATGGACACACTAAAGAAGGAAAAAACAAAAAGAAAATATACAGTATTATCGGTGTACTACGTCCTCCTCCCACATCAGAACAAAATTTACTTATCGTATATGATACTCGTCTTTATGTGAGATTGAGATATAGTATATCATAATTATGGTAAAAAATAAAATAAAAAATTCTTGAGGTTTACTATTTTTTAGTCTACAACATTTTTATTAAAGAAAAAGAGTTGGCTGAGTTAATTTGATGAAAAATACTAGGATATAAAATTTGCTACATAGAAATGTAATACTCAAAGATCTAAGCAACTGTAAATTTGTTAATGAGACACACCAACGAAGAAAAAATAATTATTTGATAATTTTTTATGAATGTAATTATCCTCCAAATTGATCTAGAGAATAATTCATCAATTTCACCATATGGTCATTCAAATGACTACCCACATGTTTTTACATGAATAAAATGATTAATTGGATCACATGATTATAGTGCAGGAGAAAGATCATCTAAAACATCATGATAGTGAGTTTTAAAAAATCCCTCTATAAATTGATTTGCAGCTGATTTAGAGGAATACCATTTTAAGTTTCATATTAATTTACTATAAAAACTTTTTATACCACTCTCTCAACTGGTATTTTTCTCCCATCTCAAGTCACATTGAGCTCATTACAAATGATAGTTTTTTCTTTTTCTTTTTTTCGTTGGAAATTTTAATACTTGGGGTGAGAAGATTTGACCCTAAATATCTCCATTAAAAAATCAAGTGATATTAAGCAACTGAACTACAAGATTTTTTGTGTAAATGCTGGAAATTAGGAACTTACAATGAGCTCTTGCGTGTGGTAGTTTAGGAAGTTTCTAAGAGCATCCACATTGATAGTGCTAAAGTTGCTAAAAAGTTATTTTAGCACCTCATATATTAAAAAACCCTCCTACATCAATGGTGTTTATAGCTAAATTTTTTTGGCTCACTGCTATAGTAAACTGTTACTTATAACAGTTACTGTAACTAGTTGCCAAACATTAAAACTTCAAAATATTTTGATGAGAGAGAAAGAAAGACAGATAGGAAGAGAGAGAGACATGCGTAGAAAATGAATAAAGAAATAATATTTAAATGAAGTGGTAAAAAATGGACAAAATTTAGTTACAAAATAAGTTGTAGCCTTAGGCTACAATTTTACTCTATTTTTTTATTGGAGGTGAATTTTGACAAATCCACAATTGGATTACATTCTTGCAAAATTTTTAGAAAATTAAAAATCAATAACTATGTCATCAATAAATTGTTTAAATTACAAGTTTTTGTAGTTTAAAATTATGCATAAAATATAATCTTATAGATCATATAGTAAATAATACCCAATTGACACAAAAGCTGACATGTGTTTTAAGAGCGTAAAGAACATGTAATCCAACGGTTAGATTTTCGAAATATGTAAATTTTTTAATGATATTAAGTAAGATTGTAGCTTTAAGCTATAACCAATTTTGTAACTAAACTTTGTCCACATAAAATATAGAAAATTTGATGTTGAATGTATTGTAAAGTGGGTATTAAAATAGATAAAGTAGCTTAGTTTTTTTTTTTTTTTTTGGTTTGGCAGAAAGCTAAGCAGTATAACTTATAAGCTAATTTAGGTAGTTTCTTACTTTTTTTTATGATAAAGTTTAGCTATAAAATTGGTTATAACCTTAGGTTACAATCTTACTCAAAATCTTTTCATTGGAGGAGAATTTTGACAAATCCACCATTGGATGACATATTCTTCTTCTATTCTTCATACTTGCAAAATTTTTAGAAAATTAAAAGTCAATAACTATATCATCAATAAATTTTTTAAATTGCAAGTTTTTGTAGTTTAAAATTATGCATAGAAAATAAACGTATAGATCATATAGTAAATAATATCCAATTGACACAAAATTTGACATGTGTATTAAGAGCATAAAAAACATAAAATTCAGTGGTTAGATTTTCAAAATATGTAGTAATGTTTACTTTATTGAGTAAGGTTGTAGGCTACAACCAATTTTGTAACAAAACTTTGTCCATAGAAAATATAAAATATTTGATGTTGAATGTATTGTAAAGTAAGTATTAAAATAGATAAAGTAGCTTAGTTTTTTTTTTTTTTTTTTTGGGAGAAAGCTAAGCAGTATAACTTATAAGCTAATTTAGGTAGTTTCTTACTTTCTTTAGGACAAAGTTTAGTTATAAAATTGATTGTAACCTTAGACTATAATCTTACTCAATATCTTTTTATTAAAGGAGAATTTTAACAAATCCACAATTGGATGACATTTTCTTTTTTTATTCTCCATACTTGCAAAATTTCTAGAAAATTAAAAATCAATAACTATATCATCAATAAAAATTTTAAATTGCAAGTTTTTGTAGTTTAAAATTATGCATAAAAAATAAATGTATAAATCATATAGTAAATAATATCCAATTGACACAAAATTTGACATGCGTATTAAGAGTATAAAGAATATGAAATTCAATGGTTAAATTTTCAAAATATGTAATAATGTTTATTTTATTGAGTAAAGTTGTAACCTTAGGTTACAACTAATTTTATAGCTAAATTTTGTCTCTTTCTTTATAGGGCATTACTTTATTAGTTTATTTATTTATTTAAGGTAGAACCCTTTTTTTTTTTTAGAGAGAGAAGGTAGAACTGTATTTTTACTTAGCTTTTTATTTGAATATGATAAACTAATAAAAATAACTAATTACACAAATATATATTATGAATCACAAATTAGCTCTATTGAACTAGTTTGGGGTTATCGTTACTTTAAAAAAAAAAAAAAAAAAAAAAAAACCCTAGTTTGGGGTTATTACTTAGCTTTTTATTTGAATATAATAAACTAATAAAAATAACTAATTACACAAATACATATTATGAATCACAAATTAACTCTATTGAACTAGTTTGGGGTTATCGTTACTAAAAAAAAAAAAAAAAAAATCCTAGTTTGGGGTTATCCTAGGACTCTAGCTTGAACCTCTATAGGTTCAAAGACCTTCGCCTAGAACTTTAGTCAAACTTGTGTGTCTTTTTGAATGATTAAAAAAAGAAAAACCATCTTTAAGTTTTAATTGACAGTGCTAAGACAACGATTTTTTCTATAATTTTTACCACAATTTACTTACGTGATAAGTTGTGAGTAATGAAATTAAAGTGGTGAGTCCACAACTTTACCATTCACGATTTGTCATGTAAGCAAGTTGGGCAAAAATTGTAGAAAAAGTTACGACATAGCATTACTTAGTTTCAATATATCACAGAGGCTTGAGCTTTAACACATGAAAACTGTAAATTTGAGTACACATTTATCACTCACGACTTATCATGTAAGCATGTTGGGGCAACTGAAGCTTGTCAGACTGAAATGTTCCCAACTACTGCTCGAATAAGCTATATATATTAAAAGAGTAAACATTCGGTC
Organism: Quercus lobata; assembly: GCF_001633185.2. Taxonomy (NCBI): domain Eukaryota; kingdom Viridiplantae; phylum Streptophyta; class Magnoliopsida; order Fagales; family Fagaceae; genus Quercus; species Quercus lobata. Next base: position 1,078,012 of record NC_044905.1, read on the forward strand.
AGGCTATGGCGTAAAACCAGTGTTTTACGCTAGCTAATAGGAGACTGCCACGTCATCTCCTTTTAAAAATTATTATTTTAATAAAAATATCTCATCATTCTCTCTCTCTTCACGGTCACTCTCTTAGTCTCTCCCTCTATCTCTCTTCTCACTTCTTCCTTTTCTCTTCTTTCTCTCTCATTCTCACTTTTTCCTTTTCTTTGCCGTTGGTCTCCACTGCCACCACCTTAAAGGAAACCCAATCATGGATCGTTGTTGATTGGGTTTCATTAACTCTCTCTCAAAAAACTCAAACTTCTCTCTCTAAAAACTCAAACCTCTCTCATCAAATCAGGGCTGTCTCTGCCAATCTCTCTCGATGGTGGCGATGTTGTGCTGATGGCTTGGTCGTGGCAGTGGTGGCATGAGGGTTGTGGGCTGTGGGGTTATGGGTTATGGGTTTTGTGGCATGGGCCTTGGTAGCATATGGGTTGTGGGCTAGGGATCGACGTCGACGGCGCGTGGTGTGTGGCTGGGAACAGCGGCCTCTCTCTCTTCTTTCACTCTTCGATTCTCTCTCTTCTCTCTTCTCTATTTCTCTCACTCCAATTCTGTCTCTCAAATTGGGTTTTTGTTAAGACATATGTGATTCATGTTAAGAACATATGTCAATATTTATGTAGTTGACTAATCCTTTGATAAAACGCACTTTACTTGTAATTGGGTAGATCTAGGATGTGTTTAATACTTCAAGAAACATGTTGCTCAAGTCTAGTATTAAAGTCATGAAGATTGGACCAAGAAACAAGTGAAGAAGGGCTATTCATTAAAGCTAGACAGATAGCTCGACACTTGCAGACAGATAGCTCGACAGCTGCTCGACAGATAGATAGTTATCTATCGAGATTTAATGAATAAAGTTCGACAGATTCTCGATCAATCGAGGTATCTATCGAGGTTACGGGAATTCAGATTTCCAGATCTGATTTTCGGCCTAAGTTTATGTATTTGTATAGGGTTCCTTTTTTCACAACCCTAGACATTAATAAGGCTTATTTTAGAGACCGTCACATAAGAGAATACAAGGAGAACGAATGCAAAAGGTGACCGATGCCTTATTCTCTCTGAAAGAAGCTACTGCGTCTTTGCGCCTTAGAATTTTGTAACCAAGTGCGTCTTGATCTTCATTATTGATGAAGTGAAGAACTTTGCAGCCAACAATCTTCTTTAAGTTGATGAGTGAGTCACGTACTGGAATTCGTGCAACAAAAGGGTGGCGTTCATATATTGAAGAGTTCAGAGGTTCTGAAGCAGTAGAAGATTTCTGCTGTGAGTTTATCTACGGAGATTGTAGAGTTTAGGGATAAAAATTTTGTACTAGATCTGAAACTTCTCTTTACTATAGTGAATTGTTTTTCGGGATTGTTTCCCCCCAAGTTTTTTACTGTGAAACAAGTTTGTTTCATTGGTTTTCCTAGGTCATCATATCTTGTCTTATTTATTTTTTCGCTGCATGATTTTGACATAATATTGATGTTTGTTTGTTTGTTTTAATAAGTTTTATTCATAATAAATCTAATTAACAACTTGGGTTTAAAACTTGTTAATTCTATCAACCGAGGTCTAAATTTCCTAACAGTTTTAGTTTTGGTTTGATTTGGAGAGGGATTTTAGTGACTCATTAAAAGCAAGCCAGTGTAGAGTAAAGCATAATCTTTTATGGAGAATAAAAGAAAAAGAGATGGTAGCTACCGTCGCCTTCAAGGTGGTGGCGATGGAGACAAACCGCAGAGAAAAGGAAAAAGGGAGAATGAGAGAGAAAGAAGAGAAAAGGAAGAAGTGAGAAGAGAGAGAGGGAGAGTGACCGTGAAAAGAGAGAGAATGATGAGATATTTTTATTAAAATAATAATTTTTAAAAAGAGATGGCATGGCAATCTCCTATTAACTGGCGTAAAACTAGCGTTTTACGCCACAGTCTGACCCGATGTTTACCCATATTAAAATGGGCATGTTTTAAAGTCATCGTATTTTGAATTTAAAAATAGAAGAGGTAATGTTATGTTGATCACTAATAATGATGCAGAGAAAACCTTAGCCCTCTAACGTGGGAGCAAACCTAGACAATAAAATGTGCCACGATGATTGATGCCACCCTCTTTTCATTTGACCACCCCCGACAACTTAACATGTGCAGGCTGCACGTGCACTGCACTGCACGAGAATTGATAAAACCAAAGTGATATCTGACTATAAACGGTAACAAGCAGCTAGTAGGAGGCTTGATATTTTTGGTTATAGTTTTTACCAAAAAAAGAAGAAGATATTTTTGGTTATAGCATATCCATGTAGCATATTCTTCAAATACTTCCTTCTTTTGGCGTTTTAATGTGTACAAACTCAAGTGGGCCTTGCAAAGAATTATTATATTGAGAGTAGCTAGCGTTTCAAAATTCAATAAACTATAATTTTTGGTTGAAAAATTATATCAAAAATTATAGTTTATTGAATTTTTGATATAATTTTTCTACCAAAAATTATAGTTTATTGAATTTATTTGCATCTACGTATGATTCTCCTCCTCAAGGATACAAATGTACTGGAAAGGATAACCTTTGCTTCCGCCTTTGCCTCACCTACCATTCCAATGTTCCTTAATTTGCTAACTCTCAGTATTCATTCAATAACGCTTCATTCTAGATCTATTTGAATACCGCTTATTGCTGAAAGTTAAAAACTGAAAACTTAAAATATTGTAATAAAATAATTTTTAAATATGTGAATAGTACCGTAGGACTCAATTTTAAAATTGTTTTTGCGAAAAAAAAATACTTACGAATCCCGTAAATAATGCACAAGACCCATTAAAAAAGTTGAACGCGGAAAACAGTTTTCAGCGTTATCCAAATGTACACTCTGTCTCTCTGCCTTAGATATTGGTTTTTCATTTTTTTTAAATAATATGAAAGTATTTTGAATTTATAACTTCCATTTTAGATCATTTTTGACATTCGAGATTTTTTTTTTTTTTTTTTTATGTAGATGAAATTCAAATTCAAATAGCAGTTATTGACAAGATTGATTTGATAAACAAGAAGGGTCATACTAACGAGTGTCCTTAGGGCACTGGTTAACAATCCATTTTAGGAAAGTTTTGACATCATTTTTATGTGAAATGAAAAAAACCGTCAAAACATTAATTGTATTTTTTTCTTTTCTCATAAAAACTTTTTTTAATTGGATTATTAACTAGTACCCTAATGGCACTCGTTAGCATTTCCCAAACAAGAAATCCAAAGATAGATGTTATTCAGCTAGAGGATGTAGCCATTATTAGAGTGTCATTCTTTAGAGGAGTGATAAAATCATTAATTATAATCCCTTAATGCCCATTTGATAGATTCTATTCACCTAGAGGGTGTAGCCATTTATTTATTCATGAATTTTTTTTTTTCCTTGTCCAATCCTATATCTAATGAAAAAACATCCCAATTTTTGAAATGAATGCTCTTGTGATGGTTTCTTTTTAAAACAATGTTAAAGTCGACACTGATTTGAGTTCTTGTGATTATAGGTATCTCTTAAGATAAGACCATCCCTTAGATAGAAGTTAAGCATGTTTACAGGGAAGAGAATAGGTTTGCCAATATTTTGACAGCTTTGAAGAGAGTTCAAGCTGAGGATTTTCTTTTGTTTTCGTCTTCCCCATCTGCATTCCGTGTTTTGTTGCTTTTCTAACTTTGTGGATATTAGTCCCCCACGGGTACTTGTTACCTTTTAGTTTCTTTCTTGCCTCAATAATAAATGAAAAAAATAAATAAAATCGGAAGACATCCCAATTATTATGTAACTTTATCTTTAAATTTCAAATTATATGCCCATTGATCCACTTGCCAAACATGCTTTTCCATCTCATCCCAACACTCTACTTTCTCTTTCTAAAATGGTGAAAATAAAACATCACATCCTTCTTTTCAAGTTTTTTTTTTTGGTTTTGATAGGAAGACTGAAAGCTTTATGTAAAAGTTATAGCGAGAACGATACATCGTGGTTAAGAGCCTATTCCATAAAGCAATGAGTCTTTTCCATTCATGTAATAAAATCAACAATACCTAAGTATGTTTTGCTAGCAAATGGGCTGGTTTATTACCTTGCCTATGAATATGTGAAAATTCAACACAATAAAAAGCCCCACGCATCACAGTCATACCTGATACAACAGCTGCCATTGATCAAGTTCTTTGCATTACATGATCAATGTATATGACTATATGGAAATGTCGCAACAGGATCCTTAGCGAGAAATAAATTGCAATTTAAAAGCTCCAACCCATACATGTAAATGCAACAAGTACATTATAACCTAAAATTACTACAACCATAACTCCTGCCCATTAATTCATTTGCCAACTTGAGAAGCATGCTAATTAAAGGTCCAAGCTACAATATTGGTCTTTAAACTATTCATTAGTTTCAATTTTGCTCCTTCTCAAAAAAAAAAAAAAAGTTTCAATTTTGCTCATGGAACATTGGTTGCATCACAATGTTATCCTTAGTACTCTACCACGATTGTGCCAATAACAATTACTAATGTGACATTCGTGATATTTTTTTCATATATGTAATGTCTTTTTTTTTTTTTTTTTTTGAGAAGATATATGTAATGTCTTCTAAGTTCTACTTCTAACACTTATGTAATATGTTTCATTACATATTAAAACAACTAATAATTCATCCATAAAATGGATTTATAACTCCTAGTTTAAGATCCAAACTTGTATTTTGACCTAATTAAAGATGAGGTGATCTCATCCTTGAGAAAATATATGGTATAAGAGAAATGTTACATTTATAACATTTTCATAATAAATTATAAGTGGTAATTTATTATTAAACCTATCACAAGAATTATTTTTTTGCATACTAATAACAATCCGTAATAATCTGTTATTATGATTTTTTGTAAAAATGTTATGAAAATAGTATTTCTCATCATATAAAGTTGCAACATTTTTCAGAGATAAATATGTAAAATTTACAAATATAGGTTTTATGTGTGTGTAAAAGGGACATTTTATTTGTATTGTATAGAAATAAAGTCAATACCAAACTAAATTTAGAGGTTTACCTTTTCCTCTAAAAAAAATAGAGGTTTACTAAAAAAAAATTCTCTCTCTACAGTATCTTTTTGGAATAAATTCCACTCACAAATATGCATGATGTAATTCTTTATCAACTTGCACACATCAATAACTTTTTATATTAAAAATTACTCTTTAAAACCCCACTCTTTGAATTACATATATATATATATATATATATATACTTTGCTAAGTATTTGAATTAAAAGTGATTTGTTAACTTAAAACTTATCTTCTTCTCAAAAAAAAAAAAAAAAAATTTAAAACTTATCTCATTATAAAAAACAGTCATCATAAAATGAACTACATAAATTGAAATTACATCATATCTATAAAGAAAAACTATTTTTTACCCTGTTGTGTTTTGACCAAACATTTTCATTTTCCATCTCCATATATGATTTTTTTTTCTTTCTTAGACGACCATGTTTAAAAGTTAAAAGTAAAGAAATTCTATGAAGTGTAAACACAACAAATTCAGGTAAGATTGTTGTTTTTAATTTTAAATGGACTCATTTTTTGACTAACAGACTGTTGTGAATGTACTGTGACAATTTGTTGTATCATTAGCAATTCAGCACTACTCTTAACTATTGGCGCTTCTTCAAATTGTGCTTGGCTGTTGTACTTCCAACTCCACCCTTGGTTCGTTAAATATCATCCCTCTCACTCTCACACCTCTCATCTCTCAAAAGATATCCCCAATCGCCAAAAATCAAAACTCTATGGCAGAAATATAATCACAGAGATAAAGATCCCAAAAAAAAAAAAAAAATCAAAAACCCATCTCATATCTCTCTTGTTATAAACCATTTCTTAAAAAAAAAAGTCTCTTCCTTTCACAACCCAGAAAGGAAGAGAAGCATAGAAAGAGAGTAAAGGTCTGACCTTTAGTCTTAGATCTCTGTTTTTCTGTGTGTTCCTTTCAATGGCAGAGTCAAGGAGGTACATTTCACAGGAAGAACTTGGAAAGCACAACAAACGAGGAGATCTATGGGTCTCTATCCAGGGAAAGATCTACGATGTGACTGATTGGGCTAAAGACCACCCGGGTGGTGAGCCTCCTTTGTTGAATCTCTCTGGCCAAGATGCCACTGATGCTTTTGTTGCATACCATCCAGGCACTGCTTATCAATATCTAGACAAATTCTTTACTGGGTATTATCTCCAAGACTATTCTGTTTCAGAGGTTTCCAAAGATTACAGGAAGCTTGTGTCTGAGTTTTCTCAGATGGGTTTGTTTGATAAAAAGGGACACGTGACGTTGTATACACTTACAGCGATAGCAATCTTGTTTGTTGTGAGTGTTTATGGTATTTTGCGCTCTGATAGCATGTGGGTGCATCTTGGTTGTGGTGCGTTAATGGGGGTTCTTTGGATTCAAAGTGGTTGGATTGGACATGACTCTGGGCATTACAAGGTTATGAGCAGCACTGGAATCAATCGCTTTGCTCAAGTTCTTAGTGGGAATTGTCTTGCAGGGATTAGTATTGCTTGGTGGAAGTGGAACCACAATGCACATCATATTGCTTGCAACAGCTTGGATTTCGATCCAGATCTTCAGCACATGCCTTTCTTTGTGGTATCTTCGAAATTCTTCAATTCACTTACTTCTTATTTTTATGATAGGAAGCTGAATTTTGATTCTGCTTCTAGGTTCTTGGTTAGTTACCAGCATTGGTCATTTTATCCTGTGATGTGTTTGGCTAGGATTAACTTATTTGCACAATCATTCATGTTGTTGTCGTCTAAGAGAAGGGTGGCCAATAGGGGCCAGGAGGTCTTGGGGATTCTTGTGTTTTGGATTTGGTACCCCTTTCTTGTTTCTTGCCTGCCTAATTGGGGTGAGAGAATCATGTTTGTTATTATAAGTTTTTCGGTCACTGGAATTCAGCATGTTCAGTTCTGTTTGAACCATTTCTCTTCTAATGTTTATGTTGGCCACCCTAGTGGGAATGAATGGTGTGACAAGCAGACTAAGGGAACATTGGATATAACCTGCCCTTCTTGGATGGATTGGTTTCATGGTGGGCTGCAGTTTCAGATTGAGCACCATTTGTTTCCCCGTTTGCCTCGATGCCAGCTGAGGAAAGTCTCACCAATGGTTCAGGAACTATGCAAGAAGCACAATTTGCCTTACAACAGTGCTTCATTCTGGAAGGCCAATGAAATGACAATTGGGACACTCAGGACAGCAGCCTTGCAGGCTCGTGATCTTGCCAATCCAGTTCCAAAGAATATGGTTTGGGAAGCTTTCAACACTCATGGATGATATAGACATTTCCGAAGCTTGCTAAGATTTTGGTGTTGCAGTTATTTGTGCCCATCTGATGTTAAGTCGGCATAAGGACTGCATTTCAATTGATATCTGAGGGTGGTCATCCTTGGTTTCAATGGAGCAATAATAACCATCTTTATCATTGCTTGAAGGCTTCAATCACTCATTACTGATTCCTACGTTTGTGGGATCAGCTTATGTCATTTTTGGAATAGGTGACAAACAATTCGTACTGATTATCTGCAGGCTGATATAGTTCCTTATGCTTAGGAGGCTTTTAGTCTCACTCTCTATATATATTTATTTATTTGTGTTGCGTTTTGAACTTCTTTGTCTTTGAGAATACTGGTAACATTTGATAGTGTTGGTTTTTATTCAATGCCAAAGCTAGTTTAAACTTTCAAGATTTGGTCTTTCTTTATTGTTTTATAGGATTGCTTTACTTGGTACTATATTTCCCTTTTCCAGCTTTATTATAATATCGGTTTAGTTTCATTGCACTAGCTTGTTTTTACGAGCAGAGGGTTGTAGATTCCTTCTAGATTGTAACACTGCTGTCAGTGGCATACCAATTTGTTATTTTCATGTTTCTGATGATTTGTCCCTCTTATTTAGCATCTCAAATTGATTTGAATTAAGAAGCAATTCTAATAAACTTATTGAGGGTCTTTTTTGTTTTGAGTCCAGTAGGATTCTGATCCTGCAATTTTGCCAACTACAATAGAGCTATTCTGTTTAATCTTCACAAACCTACTATAATAAATACATTCCTGTAGGTGTCTATTCTCAGCTAATTAAGTTTGAATTGGCTGGAATTTTCAGCTGAAGAAACTCATTCACTTGATGCATGTTGGTAATTATAATTGAATGTGCAGAATATAGCACCCAGAATCCCATACTTAATTTTCAGAGTTGTGATATTATCCCAACCGCTCTTTCTTTAGACTGGGGTTATGTTGTATGAGGTCCAAGGTCCAATCTTGTTGATTGCTCTGATACAAGAGGTGTCATTTCATTCAAAAAATGATGAAATTTTTCTCTCATTACCCAAACAAAAAAGAAAAAAAAAAAACGATGAAGCTTTTCATTACCAAAGTACAATTTTGCAGATACCCGTCGGATTAGTATCATTTAGAATAGAGTTCTAATATTAATTCTGTCATGCAGTTCCTAAAATTTTTTTCATTCATTTTGAAATAAGTGAACTGGATTCTAAGAACTCTACATTGGAGTTTTCATAAGAACCATATATATCCATACAGGGCAATCATCTTATTTCTCCTTGTGTTCTTGGTGCAATCCTTTGAACAACATTACCAAACGAACTCTAAGATTTTAAAATTGATAGGAGTTGCAGTGCCACACATTCAAATCACAGGGTGTGTCGGCTCCTTGTCCTAGTACAAGCATTGAACCTTCAACGCAACTTCCTAACAAGAGAGTACAAAGGGCATGCCTTGAGTTCACCGTAGAAGATGATATGTTTGCTTGATGAAATGATAGTTTTCCCTGATGTGATGGCATGCAGCAACCACTAGACAGTAGACAGTAGGTAACTCTATCCTGAATTTTATTTTATTTTTTTAAACAAGTCTACTGACACATTTTTCTACAAAACTAATTGAAAATGGTGGGTAAGAGGTGAAAAATTAAAAGTACCAGGGGGCGGATCACTAAAAGTGGTTGTCTAGCGGTCACAATTTACCATTTTAACAAAAACTATTTTAAAATCCTATTGTGTATCTAGTAAGAGTTATTTTAAAATTCTAACCATGGTTAGATAAATGGTTAAAATTTAAGATTTAACCATGTCATTGTGTATTTTAAATGGAAACTAGAAATAGTACCGTCATGGTTAACTCTAATACAAATTCTTGTGGAGTGGAGAAGAGGTGTGGAGTGGAGAGGGGGGGGGGGGGGGAGCTTCACACATATACTTAGATTATGATAGAGTGAGATTTTTATCTCGAATAAACAAAAGGCAAAAAAAAAAAAAATGTTAATGGCATGACAAAATCTAAACCATTCATTTAACCTTGATTGATTAGTAGTTTAAGAACTTCATGTTAGGGGGATATTGGGCTTTTGCCCTTATTTTGCAAAAATAACAGCAATATGTCCCTAATTTGAAACTATTTAGGTATGTGTCTCTATTTTTAAAACTCAATTTTAACAAAATCGAGTTTGGTATAAAACTCGATATCCTCAAAATCGTGTTATATGTAAATTTTTAATTGAAACTCGACTTCAGCAAAGTCGAGTTTCACTTAAAATTTTTTTTAAAAATTAAGTGGCAAAAAAAATTAAGTAGCCAAGTCGAGTTTCATCATAGTCTATGTTTCAAATTAGTGTGTGCCTATCCTAAGTGTGAACAAGCAAACAGATAATTAACTGATAAACATATTTATTCTATTTCCAAGCAATTAATAATTACTGGCGGAACTATTACTAACCATTGATTTCCTTGTTATAGCAATGTCGAGTTCCACTTGTAACTCAATTTTTTTTTAAATTAAGTACTAAAACAAGAACATGGACTTAAATAGTTTCAAAACAGGAACATTGTACTAAATTTTTTACAAAATAAGGACAAAAGCCCTATATCCCCGGATATTGGTATGTCCCTGTTTTGAAACTATTTAGGTCTATGTCCCTGTTTTTGAAACTCGATTTTAACAAAATTAAGTTTGGTATAAAACTTGATATCCTCAAAATTGAGTTATATGTAAATTTTTAATTGAAACTCGACTTTACCAAAGTCGAGTTTCACTTAAATTTTATTTAAAAATTAAGTGGCAAATATTGCATAGAACTCGACATTGCTAATGTTGAGTTCCACTTGTAACTCGATTTTGTTAAAATCGAGTTTCAAAATAGAAACACGGACCTAAATAATTTCAAAACAAGTACATATTGATGTTATTTTTGCAAAATAAGGGCAAAAGTCCAATATCCCCTTCATGTTAGAGTTATAAAAGGTAAAAGTGAGAAGCAAAAACCCTGCATAAATTCCCTGTTCACGAAAGTATCTCTTATAAAGTCCGACTAAATAATTCATGTAACAATGGTGACAAGAAGACATTATTATGGACCACAATGACAAATAGACTACAATGGAGGGCTCACAAACAACAAGATTGTTAAGGACCACAATGGCAAATGGATTACAGCTCCGTTGATTCTTCATACAGCTGTGATCAACGGTTTTGAGTTGGCTTTTGAATGCAATCTAAGCCTAGTTCAAGATCTACATAGTTAAACTTTTGTAGATAATATCATATTAGGCATAGAAGTATAGCATTAAATGTCTAGTTTATATAGGATTGCTCAACCATTAGGCCATTTTTTTTATAACAAACTATTAGGGCATTTAGGTAATGGCCTAATGCCCCCTAAAATAGAATATATTATGTCTATTTATTTTGTAGTATTGCGCAAAAATAATTTTCTTAAAAAAAAGGTAAAGCACTCACTTAGAATAAAAAAAATTTTATTGGCCTATAGAATGTCGTGTAAAAGATTTTAATCTTTTAAAAATTTTACTCTTCCTTTCTTTCTATATCCAAATTAAAATTAAAATTAATATTTTTCTAGACAAATTCATTACTGAAATACATTATTCAATAACTAAAGTCTAATATTGCCAAGCGAGACAATGAATATATATATATATATATATATATTGTAAGGACCGAGTTAGAATCCCAAACCCAAAGAATGAATAGGCTCAGGCCCAAAAAGCCCAAAACAATAAATTTGTAGAGAGTGGGTTAGAAAACTAGGCTAGAATGAGTTGGATGGCAAACAAAGTGGATTCAAATGACAAGAACAGAAAGGTAGATGGATTTCAACTAAAGAAAGTCGTCCTTGGACCGGTCCGAAGAGATCAGTTCTTGTATATTTATCTTAAGTATGATTACAAGTTTATTTTCTAGTTGCTACAGTGTTTCTCTTTAGATTTCTCTCCCCCCCACCCTCTCTTTCTCCATGGAGGGTCTCTTACATTATATAGTCTCCTTTGAACGATCTTGATCCTACACTTGTTGATCATCTAAGCCACTACTTAAGTGCTTGTCCCATCGGACATCCTTTTAGGCTCTTTGTGAGTTGGGGTAGCCAAGACAGCACTGTTCAGGAGTCTTCTTCACATTAATGCAGCCAGAAAGTTAGCTGCAGAGCATTTAATGCTGTGGCAGTAACTTTTCCCTAGACATTTATGGGCTTCCATCCCTCTTATACGTTAATGCACGTCCCTATTAGTGGAATTTCCTAGAAGGTCACCTTGAACGATAGGATATACATTTGGTCCGAGAACTAATAAATAGTGGTGAGTGTGCTAAGCTCAGAGTCCCATGAGTAAGTTGCAATTAATGTATGAAAATAGTCCAATTAATGTATTAAATTATGTAAAAAAAAGGTTAGATTTTTTTTTTTTTTATAATTCATGTATCTTGTGGGGGAGCCAAGGACCGAGGAGCCCAATTCGAGGACGAATCTGTCTGATCTTAGCAAAGTAAGGTAAGCAAATCCAAAGGATTGCGCCTACTCGAGGAGAGCAAGAAAGCCAAAGGATGACTAGCACACCTTGTGAATCCTAGGGATAAGAGAAAGGACATTGACAGGAGGAAAAGAGACCTGCGAGGGTGGAAAGAGGAAGCTTCCTGAAGAAGACAACTCCCACCTCTGCATTTAATGCTCTGCATCAACCTAATCAACTACATTAATATGAAAATGACCTCTAAACAACAACATCACAACTAGCAACTCTCTCTTTACCGCCTCCAGAAGGGTCCTGATGGGACAAGTATCCTAAAGGATCACCTGAAATGTACAGGTGGAGGGCTATGATGCTAGGGAAGGGACTATAAAAGAAAGGGAACCCCCCAAAAAAGGGGGATAGATAATCTTCCCAAGAGAAGGAACCAAAGAAAAAAGCTAAGAATTACCTTGTATAGAATTAGACCTAAACTTATTCATAGGAAAGTGATCCTCAAACCTACTCGAGGAGGATATTATTTCTTATTATTGTTCTAAGTGCATTCTTCCGTTACTTTGAAATTTGAATGTTACAGTCTTAGACTTGGACTTTTTTTTTGTATTGCACTTGAGTTAGAAACCCACTCTCTTAAAAATTCTATTGTCTGGACTTGATTTGAAGGACAAGATACCACTATTCTAGGTGGGCTTGGGCCCTTATTTTCAACGTCCTTACATATCTCTTATAAAATATTAAGTAACAATATATTTTACATTTGCATTTGGCCTCAAATGTGTTGAGTTGGCCCTAAATTAGGCCCTATTTTTGTTGACCGTGGAAGAAATTTAACATGCCAATAACATGGTTAATATTTCATGATTTTGGCATGATAATATTGGTATTTGCACTAAAAAAAAAAAAAAAAAAACCAATTCAATCGAGACTAAAGTTGTTAAAAAAAAAAAAAAATCAAATTGATGGTTTTTACCACCATTGATATATTAGAATAAACTAATAATTTTTCATAAAATTTCTCAATTTAAATTGTCATCATAGATGTTGAGCCAACCTAACTTTATATGTAATATGGTTTATAAAGATGTCTGCATGGTTGATTGATGATGGGAGAGTGAGAAATTGAAATAATGAAAGTTAGTACTTAGTCAAATTTGTACTTTTTATGATAATATGGTGGATTGAACTTGTAACCTTGGATGTTTTGTCCCAAATCAATGGGGCCATTGGATTTTGAAAAGTTTATAGTTTTGATCATAAATAAATCATAATTATCTCAAAATAAGTTCTAGGTTATCCTTATGTTTTATGAAATAGATTATACTAAATTTAATCTAATCTATTTTATTAGTATATCGTTAGATATTAAGTTGATATCTAAACATTTTGTTAGTATATCCTTTGTTATTGTCATAATTATCTCTAAATAAATGCTCTTCTATATTTTTTATTCTATCATAATTATCTCAAAATGAATCCTCTTCTCCTCTCTTTTCCATTGTATAATATGTTGTTAAATAAATTAAGTAAGCTATCGTTTTTTTCTTTCTTAAATTGCACTAAAAAAAATTGCTTTCTACAAGGATACTCTCTCTTTTCAAAGAAGGATTTTTAAATTAATTTTTTGATAATTAGATAGTAGATTGGAGTGGGAGATTTTTAGAAACAATTTAGACTACAAAAATTCTTGGGCACAATACCTTTTAGTTTTAACTTTAAATTTTAGATAACGTACGAGTTTATAAAAAATTGTAAAACTTTTCAGGGAATTTTTTTTTTTAATAATTAAATAGATAAAGTGAGAGATTTGACATTAACGTCTTTACAAAAAACACTAAGATGTTTGTTAGTTTTTAGACCCATTACTTTGTCCTCAAGTAAAATAGACAGAGTTCATTTTATATACGAATAAATTATTTTATCCACAAACACAAATTTGATCACATCCTTAAATATATCTTATGTTTAATAATTTAAAATATCATGTCCTTTTAAATTTTAAATAATGTACGCTTAAAAAATTTCTAAAATTTAATCCGATTCAATATAATTTACCAAAAGACAGCTAGACTCCCAAAAAAAAAAAAAACCATGACTTTTGAATTTGCACGAAGTGTTACGTGTCCTCAATTTTCTGCCAACAACACATATCCATGTCTAGCACAAACTCTAATTTCAGTTTCCATTTCTCTATCTCTCGTTCTTTCCTTTATTTTCTCCTCTCTTTTCTCACGCAGATCCCTAACACCGGCACCAAAATCTGCTAGATTTGCTTAATGTTTTTCAGAAAATAATGAACGACAAGGCTGGCAACTGTCATAGTGGATCACAAGCTTGTGCCGCGTGTAGATACCAACGTAGAAAATGTGCTAAAGATTGCCCTCTAGCCCCATTTTTCCCTCCTCATCGTCAAAAAGACTTTCTGAATGCCCACAAACTCTTTGGCGTCAGTAACATTGTCAAAACCATACGGGACTTGAACTCTGACCAAAAAAAGATAGCCATGCACTCAATTGTCTTTGAAGCTAATGCTCGTGCAAATGACCCTGTTTATGGATGCTGCCCTATTATTTGGGAGCTTCAGCGCCAGTACATGTATTTCAAGACCGAGTACGATCTCGTGCTTAAACAACTCTCCATTTTGCATGCCCAAATGGCGGGTCCTTCAACTTTTATTAGCAATATTGATGTGAATACGTCCCACGTATCTTATTCTCAACTACAACACGCAGAAGAACACCATGGTAAACAACAACCATATGCGGCAGATGTGTCTGAGGCGGTTGGTTTTGTTGCCAATGATTCAACTCATGGTAAACAACCATTGGAAGATGTGTCAGAGGATATCAAACCACTTCTGATATTCGATGATATCAATGATTCAACTCAATGCAGGTAATTCTATAATATTAGTTATTTTTAAAATTTTTAATATATTAATACATTTATTAAATCAACACACATTCTTATTTTACAGTAAAAAGGTGGAAGGTTTTGGCTCAATTCAAGATGAACTGCAAGAATCAACAATCCATGCCAGCAATTAGCCATAATAATTTTTTTCATTAAAGCATTTTTATAAATTTTAGAATAGCAACATTTTTTATTTTTTGTTTAATGATGTAGGATGTATTGTATCATCAAATATAAACATTTGAAAGTTCCTTTATTTCTTATTAGATATAAACATTTGAAAGTTCCTTTATTTCTTATTAGATATAAACATTTGAAAGAAAGTTAAGTTTGAAGTTGCAAATTGTCTGAAGTTGCAAGATACCATTGATTCTATCATGCCTGCTGGAGATATCAGTGTCCATATGTATGGCTTTATAGTTTATAGCTTTGCCTGCTAGTAATGATATTGATCATACTCATGGATATTCCTCTTTTCATGTTATTTTAATGGTTAGCTATCTACCATAGCTATATATATTGAATGTCTGTTAGTAATGATATTGATCATACTCATGATATTCCTCTTTTAATGTTATTTTAATGGTTAGCTATCTAGCCTAGCTATATATATTGAATGAAGTTTGTAGTGTGCTTTTATGTTAGAACTTTATTCTTTTTTCCTTGTGTGTATGCTTATTTCTAAAAAAAAAATATATATATATATATAGTTAATTTATTATCAATGAAATTTCTAAAAGGTTCAATAAAAAAAAACTATACTCTAACCAACTTTCAGTAAAATAAACATATAAGTCATCAACAAAAAAAAAACTACATTATATTTGTGTACATTCTTATTTGCTTAGGTACATCTATACTTCTATTTCACAGTTTTTTTCCTGCATTTATTTTATTTTACATATGTTTTGTATATGTCTAACTTCATTGAAAATAATTATAAAAAATTTATATATTTTATTAATATTTTTTAATGTTAAATAGTTATAAGAAAACAATGAAGCAAGAAATTTAAATTGATGATTAAAAAAAAATGTTACTTTTAAAAGGTTGTAGATTTAAGAGCTTAAATTGGTATATAAGTAATAAATTTTAGAAATAATTATACAATAAACTCCATAATTTGATATATATTTTAAAACTAAACTCTAAAGTTATAGATGCACAAATGATTACCATAGAGCTTTAATTTTTTTTTTTTTTTAGTTTAATCATTTTATAAGTTTAACCCATAAGTTGCACTTGAATTTTATCTAATTTCTAAAAATCATTACATGAAAACTATAAGTGCAACTTTTGATAATGAAAAAAATTATAATACTGTTTATTCGTTTATAAAATAAAAAAAGCCATATCAAATAAGCGCTCACTATTGAATGATTTTAACGGATTTTATAATATTAAAATCACACTTAATATTCACATGAGTGTTATTTTACTGTTCAAATTTGTCTTAAGTGTTGTATATGTAATATGTTTGTGTAGAAGAGATATGTAAGTTAGTTAAAAAATTTCCCCCCTACCTCCTTTATATTATCAAATAAGCACTCACCACTGTATGATTTGGCTTGTTTATTTACTTGAAAATGAGACAATAACTTTAGCAAAATAAGAGTGTCACAAACAGCAAATAAGGACGCAACATTGTATGATTTTGGCTTATTTATTTATTTAAAAATGAGACAAGAAGTAACTCTAAGCAAATAAGTTAAGAGTGTCTCCCACACGCATACATAGCAAATAAGCCCTCAACATTGTATGATTTTTTCATGTTTATTTACTTAAAAATGAGACAAAAGGTAACTTTAAAGTAACATAAACGCACACAGGCACACATATACAAAGGAAATTAGTAAGTAGGAATAATTTGTAACTATGAACCTAGTGATTTATCTTCCTCACTGTTCAAGCCATTTTGCTTGAAAGTGTCTCTCACACACACACACAGATACAAAGACAGCTAGCAGTAAGAGATTTTATTTAATGAAATGTAAAAATTGCCACTTTTAAATGACCAAGTGGACTTGAGACAATTTGAGACCTAAAGCGACAAATCTATGTAAGGTCTTTTTATATTTTGATATCAATTATATAATATTTATTTAAAATTTTATATTATGATTTTGGGAAAAGCACACAAGTCCCCATTTGGTTTCTTTGTAAAACACAAAACCCCCTTCCCCAACCCAATATTTTTAGGGTATGTTTGGTAGATTGTAATAGGTACTGTACTGTAATAATTATTCCTATAATTTAACTATTCTATGGTTTGATTATGTTTTTATTACAAGGAATAGTCATTTCTTATGAATAGCTATTCTTTAAAATGATAAATAATTATTCATCTCCAAAATTGATGTAATAACTATTCCTTAGTAGGTGTATTAATTTTTGCGATTAATATATTTCCAAATAAACGAACTTTACATATACACATAACAATTATGAAAAAAAAAAAAATCATAAAAAATAAATAATCTTTCTTTCAATTCTTTAAGTTTGATTTAAAATGCTTTCATTCCATTGTCTTCATGGTTCTATTATTGTGTTGTTACCAAATAAATGAATAGTAATAAAATTACATTACAACGTCTCGTATTTATTGTAATGCCTATTCCTATTCCTATTCCTATGTAATTATCGTTACAATCTACTGTGGGGTCATGGACCCAAATCATACAATTGGGTTTTGGGCTTTGGCCGAGAGCGTGAGAAGTTCGAATCCGAATAGGAATATCTCCTCGGATAAGCTAAATGCAGATCGGCTATAGATCCTAATGATCAAAGTGACCTTCCAAGAAGCTCTAGTGATAGGGAAGTGCACCATAAACGTACAAGAAAGATGGGAACCCAAAAATATCTAAGGGAAAATTGCTATCACAGCATTGAATGCTCTGTTGCTAATTCCCCGGCCGCATTAATGAGGAAGTGACCTCTGAACAGTACTTTTCCAGCCTTATAACCATCCTCCAACGACTTCTAGAGGAGGCTGATGGGACAAGTATTAGCCTAAGCCATCAACTATCCACGTGTAGGGTAAAGATGAAGGAAGAGATGTAGTATAAATGAGAATAGAGACCTTAGAGGAAGGGGATCGGAAAACAGAGAAAGAACACTGTAGCAATCACAATTGCACTTGTACTCTGTTTACTTGATTTATATGAGCACTTGCCTCCTCGGACATGAACACTTGCCTCCTCGAACAAGGAGTTCATCCATATTAGCCGTTGTCCAATTCACTAAAGTCTAGTTCTTTGACCCACTCTCTACAAATTTATTGTACTGGGCTCACTAGGCCAAGATCCCATACATTTTAGGCTTTGGTTGCAAATCGTGTCCCTACAATTGGAGCCGTCTGTGGGAAGAGTTTGTGTGATAATGAGTGCAACGGTTAAGTATGGTAGGATCACAGTTCTAGGGGATTTTGACATCAAGCACATGCCTCGTACCTCTTTCAAGGGCCAAGTCCTCGCGAATCTAGTGGCCAAGTTCACTGAACCCCATTAGGGGAAGTGGCAGCAAAAAAGAGTATGGATGAAGAATCAGTTGGCACAATTTCCTTATAAGAACTTTTGAAGTGGTTAAACAAAACCTCAGCTATGTCGGGTCCCTCAGACCTCCTGCTTTGGGGAAATTAACACACACTGACATCTTTTGAAGTGGTTAAACAGAACCTCAGCTATGTCGGGTCCCTCGGACCTCCTACTTTGGGGAAATTAACACACACTGACATCTTTTGAAGTGGTTAAATAGAACCTCAGCTATGTCGGGTCCCTCGGACCTCCTGCTTTGGAGAAATTAACACACACTGATATCTTTTGAAGTGGTTAAACAGAACCTCAACTATGTCGGGTCCCTCGAATCTTCTGTTTTGGAGAAATTAATACACACTGACATCTTTTGAAGGGGTTAAACAGAACCTTAGCTATGTCGGGTCCTTCGGACCTCCTGCTTTGAAGAAATTAACACATAATGGCATCTTCCAAGTGTTTAAACTCAAACTTAGTCATGCCTGTAGTCTTCGGACTAGATGCTAAGAGGAAGCTAACATTCAATGGCATCTTCTAAGTGTTTAAACTCAAACTCAATCATGCCTCGGTCCTCGGACCAGATGATGAGGGAAGTTAACACTCAATGACATCTTCCAAGTGTTTAAACTCAAACTTAGTCATGCCTTTAGTCCTCGGACCAGATGCTAAGGGGAAGTTAACACTCAAGGGCATCTTTACAAGTGTTTAAACGGAAACTCAATCATGCCTCGGTCCTCGGACCAGATGATGAGGGAAGTTAACACTCCATGACAACTCTACAAGTGTTTAAACGGAAACCCAATCATGCCTCGGTCCTTGGACCAAATGATGAGGGAAGTTAACACTCCATGACAACTCTACAAGTGTTTAAACTAAAACTTAATCATGCCTCGGTCCTCGGACCAGATGATGAGGGAAGTTAACATCCAATGGCATCTTCCAAGTGTTTAAACTCAAACTTAGTCATGCCTGTAGTCCTCGGACCAGATGCTAAGGGGATGTTAACACTCAAGGGCATCTTTACAAGTGTTTAAACGGAAACTCAATCGTGCCTCGGTCCTCGGACCAGATGATGAGGGAAGTTAACACTCCATGACAACTCTACAAGTGTCTAAACTGAGCCTCAGCCATGCCTTGGTCCTCGGACCAGATGATGTGGGGAAGTTAACATTCTATGCTATCTATTTGTTTCTCACTAAAGTGTCAAGACAAACCCAAGATCATAACCAACTCCTCAGATTGGTAGCTTTGAAAGGAGCAATTTACAGTACAAATATGGGGCATGTAAAATGGCACTCCCACGGGTGTAAATCAAGGGATCAAGTAGAATTAACTCTTAAAGAATTCAAAACCCCACTTTTCTCCTCGGATGAGAGGAAAAAATCGGAGTTTTGAGGGGCTATTGTGGGGTCATGGACCTAAATCATACAATTGGGTTTTGGGCTTTGGCCGAGAGTGTGAGAAGTCCGAATCCGAGGAGGAATATCTCCTCGGATAAGCTAAACGCAGATCGGCTATAGATCCTAATGATCAAAGTGACCTTCCAAGAAGCTCTAGTGATAGGGACGTGCACCATAAACGTACAAGAAAAATGGGAACCCAAAAATATCTAAGGGAAAACTGCTACCACAGCATTGAATGCTTTGTAGCTAATTCCCTGACCGCATTAATGAGAAAGTGACCTCTGAACAGTACTTTTCTAGCCTTATAACCATCCTCCAAAGACTTCTAGAGGAGGTTGATGGGACAAGTATTAGCTTAAACCATCAACTATCCACGTGTAGGATAAAGGTGAAGGAAGAGATGTAGTATAAATGAGAATAGAGACCTTAGAGGAAGGGGATCGGAAAACAGAGAAAGAACATTGTTGCAATCACAATTGCACTTATACTCTGTTTACTTGATTTATATGAGCACTTGCCTCCTCGAACATGAACACTTGCCTCCTCAGACAAGGAGTTCATCCATATTAGCCGTTGTCCAATTCACTAAAACCTAGTTCTTTGACCCACTCTCTACAAATTTATTGTACTTGGCTCACTAGGCCAAAATCTCATACATTTTGGACTTGAGCTGCAAATCGTGTCCCTACATCTACCAAATGTGCCCTTAGTGTAACACTTAACCCACTTGTAATACTATTTTATATATGTTTAACATTAGTGATATGATAATATATGTCCATTTTTAGAACTGCATTTTCGCATAAAATAGTACCATGAGGTTTTGTGTTTAAACTCAAAAACTTTGGGGGATTATGCATTACACAACTAACATTTACACATAAAACAATACAACAAGCAGCTAAGTGCTATACTTAAAACCTTTATTAGGTTTTGTGTATTTTTTTCCTATAATTTTTAATTTAAAAACCATTATTCTTACTTTTTTTAAGATGTAAAATTTTTTGTATTCAGGTTTTGAGCTACCCACTTATGTTTTTTTTTTTTTTAACATATTATTTTCAGATAATTTTGAGGTATTTTTGTAATCTGTTAAGACTTAAGAACTGGATATGGGAAAAGAGAAGCTTACTCCATTTATAATCCTGACAATTTGAAAAATTCTCTTCCAACTTTGTCAAAAATGGCATACCAAAAACAAATTTGCTAATAATGAGTTTTTAAAATATGGCACACTATGTACAGAGGAAAGAGAAAAAAAAAATTGAAATGAAATTGATAATAAGAATATCGGTGTTTTCGTCAAATGATATTTGTTATATACTCATAAAACATGCCTATCTACACTGAACACTATATCATGCAATTTTCAAATTTGTAAATGCATATAGTATGTTTGGATCATCACACCATTCTTATCATCTTTCTATTTTTTCTATTAAATATAACACTAAAGATTACAATTTGTTTACAAAAAAATGATTGAGATATTAGAGGAAACTAATAGCCCGTTAGTAATATTCCTCACCCTCAAAAGTTATGAGTTTCTTTTTGCCACCCTTTTGAAGCCAATTTCAAACCTATTAATACCAAGTTAGAAATTAATATAATTCTCTAATATATGATTTTTGATTTGAGTTCGAATTCAGTACAAATTAGTTCGAATGACTTCGGTAAGATGTATCGAGTTTGAATTCTCTAATAAAGTTGGTTTGATTTCTATCTCTTTCTCAACTACAACACGCAGAAGAAAACAACAACCATCTGCAGCAGATGTGTCTGAGAATATGAAACCCCTCCTCAAATTAGATGATAAAAAAGAGGCGGTTGGTTTTAATGCCAAGATGAACTGCAAGAATCAATAATCCATGCCAGCAATTAGCCATAATAATTTTTTTCATTAAAGCATTTTAAAAATATTTGCTAGAATAGTGACATTTTCCATTTTTTGTTTAGCTATAATGGTGTTCCTTGATGTAGGCTTTGACAAAACCACTCTCTATCTCACTGTTACTGTGTTGCTCAAACCAGAAATGAAAACAGAGACTGAAAAGATAAACTGAAAAGCTTCAATATTATTGCTATCAAGAGAACAATACAATCCAATAATTATACTGGTGAATGGACACAATATATATACAGGTACATCAGTGAAGGAGGGAGACGAAGCTCAACTGATTCTGGTATAACAGAATCATAACCGCCTCACACGAGCCATAACAGAACCATACACGTGCGTGATCCTTCAGCCTTCAATAACTGATATAGTCTAAACGACATCGTTTGGGTTTAATGAGAAACGACACCGTTAGACTTTAAGCGTGTTTTGTGTTTAGCCATTTCACTACACGACACCGTTTTGGACTGAGAACTAGCCGTTGGAATAGTTGCTTCTTCTCCTTCAACATTTGATTCTGAGCTTGCACTGTCATCCCCCCTCAAACGAATGGGGAACTTCCACATAAGTTTGGATGTAAGCCAACGAAACCGGGGAGAGGAAAGACCCTTGGTAAACAGATCAGCAAGTTGATCATGAGTGGAAATGAATTTAAGAAGCAAGTCATGTCGGAGGACCTTTTCACGAACAAAATGGTAGTCAACCTCGATGTGCTTTGTGCGAGCATGAAACACAGGATTGGAGGCAATGGCCAAAGCACTAACATTATCACACCATAGAATCGGAGGTTGAGGAAGAAAGATGCCAAAATCTCTAAGGAGCATTCGAAGCCAATACAACTCAGCAGTGGTAGAAGCTAATGCACGATACTCAGCCTCTGTGGAAGAACGAGACACAGTGCATTGTTTCTTAGCAGACCAGGTAATGGGGGAATTACCAAAAAACACTACCATACCAGTAATAGATCTTCTATCCACAGGATCCCCAGCCCAGTCTGCATCACTATAAGCAGATAAGGAAATGGGACCTGGAGTAAAAGCAATCCCAAAATGAAGGGAACCTTGAAGATACCTCAGGATGCGTTTAGCAGCTTGAAGATGATTTTGGGTAGGTGTGCTCATATGCTGACAGGCCTGTTGAACAGCAAAAGATAAGTCTGGCCTGGTGAAAGTGAGGTACTGTAATGCTCCAACAAGGCTCCTATAGGATTTAGGATCAGATAAAAGGGTGCTGTCATTTGGGAGAAGATGATGATTAGGAGAGCAGGGGGTCTTACAAGGCTTGCAATCAGTCATGCCAAACTTCTTGAAAAGATCAGAGGCATATTTGGACTGATGCACAAATAAACCAGAAGAGGTGTAGTCAATCTGGAGGCCAAGAAAGTAGTGAAGCAGGCCAAGGTCTTTAAGATCAAACTCCCTGCCTAAAAGTGTGATGATGGTAGAGACAAAGGAAGAGCAATTACCAGTGATGATAATATCATCCACATAGAGCAACAAATACACAATGAAAGAGTGATGCCTCAGGATGAACAAATTGCCATCAGCAGCTGAAGCACAGAACCCCACATGAAGTAGTTGAGATGTAAATCTCTCAAACCAAGCTCGAGGAGCTTGTTTGAGACCATAGAGGGCTTTGTGAAGAAGACACACATGAGTAGGAAAAGAAGGATCAACATAGCCTTGAGGTTGAGCCATAAAAACCTCCTCCTTGAGAAGACCATGCAGAAAGGCATTGGAAACATCCAATTGCTTCAATTTCCAACCATGTTGTACAGCTAAGGCAAGAAGGAGTCTAACAGTGGCAGGCTTGACAACTGGACTGAATGTTTCATCATAATCCAAACCATACTGCTGGAGATAGCCCCGAGCCACCAATCTGGCCTTATACCTGGCAACAGACCCATCACTATGCCTTTTAAGCTTATAAACCCATTTGCAAGTCACAACATTCTTATGAGGAGGGAGAGAAACCAAGGACCAAGTCTGTTGCTTCTGTAAAGACTGGAATTCAGCATCCATGGCAGCTACCCATTGAGGATGTTTAGAAGCAATTTTAAAGGAAGGAGGTTCTGCATCAGTATAGTCACATTGTACCTGCATAACCTTAGGCCTATATATTCCATGCTTAGACCTTGTAACCATAGGATGAGTGTTTGTGGAGGAAGGAACAAGATCAAGAGGAGCAGGATTGGAAGGTGAGACAGAAGGTTGGACAGAATTAGGTAGCACAGAAGGAGAAGGGGCAGATACTGAGGAAGGAGTATCAACAGGAGTAGGAACAACAGGGATAGGAGAAGAAGAAGAAAGAAATGAGGGAAGGAGAGAAGATAACAAATCAGAATCTGAAGAAAAGGAAGAAGTTTGAGGAGTAGCATCAGATATAGAAGATGCTAGAGAAGTAGGGACAGGATGAGACAACCAATCAGACAATGAAGATGAAAAAGGAACATGAGGATTAGTGAGATTGGGATTAGTGGCAAAGGGAAAGAGAGTTTCATTAAACAAAACATGGCAAGCAATATAGATTCTGTTGGATGTAGGATCAAGGCAAATGTACCCTTTAGACAAAGGTGGATATCCAAGAAAAATACACAATGTAGACTTAGGTTGCAGTTTGTTCTTATTATAGGGTCTAAGAAAAGGATAGCAAGCACACCCAAAGGATTTAAGAGCATGAACAGAAGGTGTTTTAGAGTACAATCTTTCCCAAGGAGACTGAAACTTTAACACTGATGAAGGCAGCCTATTGATAAGGTAAGTGGCAGCAGTGAAGGCATATGACCAGAAATTGAGGGGAAGATGGGACTGATAAAGGAGAGCAAGACCTGTTTCAACAACATGTCTATGCTTCCTTTCTGATACTCCATTTTGCTCAGGGGTATGAGGACAAGAAGATTGATGGAGAATACCTTGAGCAGAACAATAGGCTTGAAACTCAGCATTAGTATATTCAGAACCATTATCAGTTCTTAGAATTTTAAGTTTGGAATGATGTTGAGTTTCAACCATGTTCTTGAAATGCTTAAAGACAGACAAAACTTCATGTTTAGATTTGAGCAAAAACAACCAAGTGAACCGAGTGTAATCATCAACAAAAAGTACATAGTAATTAAAACCAAGTAAGGAAGTAAGAGGAGAGGGACCCCAAACATCACTATGCACAATTTCAAGAACTGAAGTTGAAACAATTGAAGTTTTATTCAAATGAAGTCTGTGCATCTTAGCACTTATACAGTGTTCACAAGAGGAACAAACCTCATCAATCATGGACAAAGAAAGAGATGAAAATACAGGCTTAAGAACAGAATATAAAACTCTAGAGTGAGGATGGCCAAGCCTGTGATGCCAGAGCAGAATCTGATGTGGTTTGACAGACACAAAGGCAGAGGACTTGAAATGGTGCAGGGATGAGGATAGATCAGAGAGGGATGGAATTGGATAGACCCCATCCTTACTCAACCCTGCATAGAGGATCTTCCCCGTGGGCAAATCCTGAATTAAGAACTTGTTGGCATCAAAATAACAAAAAACATTATTTTGGAGACATAGTTTATGAACTGACAGAAGGTTAGAAGCAAGGTCAGGCACTCTTAGAATATTATCAAGCCTAAAGTTATGAGTTAGAGTTTGAAGCTTACCATTACCAATGTGAGTGACTGGCAGTTCCTGACCATTCCCAACAGTGACAGTCTCATTGCCTTGAATAGGTTGTTGATGAAGGGACAGCTGTGACAAATTGGGAGTTACATGATCTGAGCAGCCTGTGTCAGTGAGCCAAGAGTTTGAAGCCTGGACTTGAGCAGCATTGGCCACCATTGAAGCAAGTTTAGCAGGGGCATGCCTTCCTTGATATGCAAAGTCCATTCGATGGTAACAATCAAGAGCTGAATGACCATTCTTGCCACATATCTGGCAAGTAGGCCTACTGGATTGACCTTGATTTGGAGAAGACTTAGGTTGATTAAAAGACTGAAATTGAGATGGAAAACCTTGATTACCAGGATTAAGACCTTGGAACTGAGAGCCAGAACCACCAAAACCTTGGAACTGAGAGCCAGATCCACCAAAGTTGGAGTAATTTCCCCCACCAAATTGAGAATTCATTCCACCAGAGTGAGGTCCATGTCCACGAGCACCTCTCCCTCTCTGGTTGTAGTTTCTTCCTCCTCTTCCCTTAGGAAAGCCTTGTGAATGGAAGTTTGCAGCCATAGCCATAGAAATTTGATCAACACCATTAGATCTTTTCTTAATAATTCTCTCTTCAGCATTAAGTAATGCATTCAATTCTTCTATGGACAACACATCACTCCTAGTTCTAATAGCAGAACTAAAAGAGTCATAGCTAGATGGAAGACCATCAAGAACAATGTGAAGAAGCTCCTCATCATCCACAAATACAGACACAGCAGCTAATCTGTCACAGGCTTGCTTAATTCTCTGAAAATAACCATCAATTGATTCATTCCCTTTCTTAATTGCATTCAATTCATTACGGAGACTCATAACATGAGACCTTGAAATTGATGCAAATCTTTTCTCTAACACTCTCCAAACTCCTCTAGCAGATTTTTGCCCAACTGTGAGAGCAAGAATTGCAGGAGAAAGAGTTGAATTCAAGAATGTGAACATTGCCTGTTCACGATTCTTCCAAGCTATGAATGCTGGATCAATTTCAGTAGTAAAATTACCAGATGAATCCTTAAGAAATCTATCTGGAGCAGTGACTGAGTCATTAAGAACCTCAATCATGTTGTAGGTATCAAGAATTACCTCGATTTGATGTTTCCACACCACATAATTCCCATGATCCAGCTTCACAGTCATCATAGATGACATATTTGACAGCAACAACAATGAAGAGTTCACTGGCAGACTTGAAGAAGCCATAGCAGGCACAGTACTCGAAGAAAACGATGAAGAAGATGAACTGGACTGAGTAGAAGCCATTGATATGGATCAATGCTCTGATACCATGACAAAACCACTCTCTATCTCACTGTTACTGTGTTGCTCAAACCAGAAATGAAAACAGAGACTGAAAAGATAAACTGAAAAGCTTCAATATTATTGCTATCAAGAGAACAATACAATCCAATAATTATACTGGTGAATGGACACAATATATATACAGGTACATCAGTGAAGGAGGGAGACGAAGCTCAACTGATTCTGGTATAACAGAATCATAACCGCCTCACACGAGCCATAACAGAACCATACACGTGCGTGATCCTTCAGCCTTCAATAACTGATATAGTCTAAACGACATCGTTTGGGTTTAATGAGAAACGACACCGTTAGACTTTAAGCGTGTTTTGTGTTTAGCCATTTCACTACACGACACCGTTTTGGACTGAGAACTAGCCGTTGGAATAGTTGCTTCTTCTCCTTCAACATTTGATTCTGAGCTTGCACTGTCAGGCTTGATGGATTGTATCATTGAATATAAACATTTGAAAGTTCCTTTATTTCTTATTGGATACTGATTATGTAGTCTTGTGTTATTATTGAAAGTTTGAAGTTGCAAAATGTT
This sequence comes from Quercus lobata, assembly GCF_001633185.2. NCBI lineage: Eukaryota > Viridiplantae > Streptophyta > Magnoliopsida > Fagales > Fagaceae > Quercus > Quercus lobata. The sequence goes on from NC_044905.1 coordinate 1,105,178, forward strand.
TGAAGTTGCAAGATACAATTGATTCTATCGAGTCTGCTGGAGATGTTAGTGTCCATATGCATATGCATATAAATTAAGTGCCTTCTGATAGCAATAACGTGGCTATGGCTTTATAGTTTATAGCTTTGCTTGCTAGTAATGATATTCATCATACTCATGGATATGCCTCTTTTAATGTTATCTTAATTGTGGTGTGACTTTATGTTAGAACCTCATTCCTTTTTTCTTGTGTATGTGGTTGTTTCTAAAAAAAATAAGTATAGTTAATTTATTATCAATAAAATTTCTAAAACGATTAATAAAAAGAATATATTTTGACCAACTTTCTGTAAAATAAGCATATAAGTCATCAAAAAAAAAAAAAAAACTACATTATATTTGTGTACATTCTTATTTGCTTAGGTACATCTATACTTCTATTTCACAGTTTTTTTTTTTTTTCTGCAATTATTTTATTTTACATATAATTTGTATATGTCTAACTTCATTGAAAATAATTATAAAAAATTTATATATTTTTGTTAATTTTTTTAGTGTTAAATTGTTATAAGAAAACAAGGAAAAAAAATAAAGAAGCAAGAAATTTTAATTGATGATTTAAAAAAATATTACTTTTAAAAGGGTTTAGATTTAAGAGCTTAAATTGGTATATAAGTAATAAATTTTAAAATAATTATACAATAAACTCCATAATTTGATATATATTTTAAAACTAAACTCTAAAATTATAGATGCACAAATGATTACTATGAAGCTATAATTTTTTTAATAGTTTAATATGTGTGAGGGTAGGATCCAAATGCAGCATAGAGCCCATGGGCCCAATTCGAGGATGGAAAAAGGGCCATTCGCTCACCAATCCGGGCTGGACATGTGGATAAGAGTTTGAGGAGGGAAGATGTAGAGACCCAACATCCGAGGAGCCTGAAGAGCGAGTGCTCCTCAGGAATTCCTCAACTAGTCACTTACACCAAAGGACAAGTCATCGAGGAAAACAATAGAGACGTGCAAGTAAAAAAGAGAGGAAATATCTGGGTAAAGTGGTCATCACCTCCGCATTCAATGCACTGTACCACCTCAGCTAGCCGCATTAATGAAAGAATGATTCCTGAACAGTAATCTCACAACTCACAGCACACTCTACCACCTCTAGCACGGCCTTGATGGGACAAGCATCCAAATTAATGCCTTGAGCCATACAGGTGGAGGGCTCAAATGCAATGGGATGGACTATATAAAGGAAAGAAATCCCTCCAAGAAAAAGGATGGAACATTGGAGGAAAAAAGCAAAAACTTAAGAACATGACCTTGTATTAAGAACTTGAACATTCTTGTATAAACATTGCCTCCTCAGCCGGACCTAAGGAAGTGTTAATTCCCTACTTCGTACTTCTGTTACTACTCTCAAAGCCCTAATCCCACTGACCTCATAATTGCATCATAATAACATATCAAAGTTGACATTGCAAGCCCATACTCTAACAAATTAATTACACTGGATCTGAAAAATCTAATTCCACTATTTTAAGTGGGCTTCGTATTAATTGATTGAGTGTGGTTGTGTCAATTGTTTAATATGTAATATGATGATGTGACATATTAGTAGGGGTGTTCGTGGTGCGGTGCAGTGTGGTTTTGGGCCATTTTTAGCACCGCACTTTGCGGTGCAATTTAGCTAAAACCATAACTGTACCACGCCTTGTTTTTGCGGACACATGTGCAGTGTGGTACAGTTTAGAGTTTAGCCAAAATCATAACCGCATCGCACCTCATTTTTGCGATCACATGTGCAATACTATGTATAAAATGCAGTTTGAAGTCGGTATATTTTTCAAATTTTGGGCTTTTCTTACTTAGCCCAAAACTAATTTTTCCCTTTTTTTGGGCCAAGTTTTAAATTATTGAGCTAGTTTTTCTTTATTTTGGATTAGCTTTTCTAGTCAACACTTGCTAGGGTTATTAAAATTTTTTTTTTTTGAAAACTAGGGTTGTTAAAATATTAATAATATATTTAATATTAAAAATAAATAAATATATTAATATATAGAGAGGGTGCAGTGCGGTTTTCTTATTATAAAACCGCAAACCGCACTGCACCATGCGGTGTGGTGTAGTGCGGTGCACTATTACTTGCAGTGCGGTGCGGTTATGCCATTTTGTAGACGGTTTTGGTGCAGTTTTTACGGTTTGTGCAGTTTGGTGAATACCCCTACATATTAGGATTGAATAAGTAAAACTTGGGTTTTACTCCACATCCTTATAAAAATTAATCTCTTTCAATTTTAGTAAGAAGGTAGTTTTGAAACGAGATTCTTCAAGAACAAAGTAATGTAATATGGAAAACCTGTATTGGCAGGTGTGTTCAAGTAAATCAAGTATTTGTCATGATTTCTTATAAAAAGAAAGAGGTTGTTGGTTTTAATGTCAATGATTCATCAGGTAGCGTTTCTTGTAAATATTTATGTTTAACACATCAATTTCACAATTAATTTTTTTAAAGTAATTTCACAATTAATAATAGCAAGCTAGAAACTAATATGATTTTATAGTGGTTTTGAAAGAAAATGAAGTGCTGATAACAATTGTATGGTATTTCTGTTCACAGGTTACCAAACCCAGTAGAATGAAAAACTAAAACAGTAAGAATTTGGGGCTATCAATTAAGTGATGATAACAATTGTAAAATGTTTGTTAACATATATCTTTTTTTGAAAAAATGTTAGCATATATCTAATGGGTCACAAATCACAATATTAATCTAGTACCAGAACTCTTCAACATGTAACGGTATTAAATCAAATAACCAAAAGATTCATTCCATTCTATTATATATGGAAATCTAAAGTAGCACGTGGTGGATTCTTATTGTGACTTGTGAAACGTTAGCAAAACGACTTTCAATTTATGGTTTGCTAAGTTATGATTTACATGAAATGCCTTTCAAAAAAAAAAAAGATTTACATGAAATGGTTGAGACCAAAAAAAAATAAAAATAATAGGGTGGTATATCGTATAACAAATGATATATGGTATATCGTTAGATTAAATATAACAAATGATCGATATATGGTACACCGTAACTATATATATAGTCATGATCATCTATTTTAACTGTATTTTTAAATGACGTAACATTTTATATATTGTTAGATTTAAAAAGTAAAATTTTAACCATGAAATGAAGAGGATCATATTCCATTTTGCATAATCCTATTATACTAGCACAAGATCCTCAACTATTGTAGACATCTAACTAAACTAGTATTTCTACTCAAACAAATCAACATAATAAAGATATTGATCTACTATAGGAAAGAAATTAGATCTAAAATCATAATCAAAATCCAATTTCAAATGTAAAGTTGAAGCCAACTACGAGACTTACAAGCAACTAAATAAAATGAAATGAAGTAAGAGATATATAATCTTCAAGATAAGTTGGGCTCCTATCTTTAGGCCAGACTATTACTGAAGATTGACATGATCTTCTTAACTGCCTTTAGAGCCCAATCTCTTTTGATGTTAACCTTGAATTGTAGGATGATAATCTGTGCTTAATTGGGAACATTACTAACACGATAAAGACCATGTTTCTTCCCCTATTGCTAGTAAAGACAAAACAAGGAGTTCAAAAGCCTACTTTTTTTGTGGACATGCCGAAGTCTATTATATGAATCAAGAGTAGCGAGTCTAAATGGAAACTAAAACAAAACAAAGCTCTACAGTACGAAAGCAACTGGGAACCACTGGACCCACAATGCCAGCCCATTGACACCATTTTTGAATGAGCACTCAAGCAATAAGCAAAAAACATGTGACCTTGTCATCTCCATTTTTGTTTTCATCTTCTGACTTCGATGATTCTATGATTTTCCTCGTGTCTTTTGGGGGGTACATATCGTCCAACAAGTAGAACAATTAACAAGTCATAAATTGAAAGTTTTTGTTAACGAATCATAGGTGAAATGACATTTCTCGATTTTTTTTTTTTTTTTTTTAAGGGAAATGACATTTCTCGATTTTTTTTTTTACGGAAACATATATACTTCTTTTTCCATTTCTTCGCTAAAAAGAAATTTGAAGATTTGGTTGTAATCTTGGCTGAATTTAGGGCTGCAAATGAGTCAAACCAAGACAAATATTGAAAGTTCAAACTTGTTCATTTAATTTTATTTTAAATACAAGCTGAGCTCAAACAATTTACAAACTTAGACAATATACATACGAAAATGAACATACATATTGGTTAGTATTTTAAGAACTTAAAAAATATACATATGAACCAATTTACTAACTTAAACAATATACAAGTAAAATTTTCAATATAGTCAAATCAAGCCTCATGTTCATGAGCTTGTTCATTAATATATTGTTATGTTTGAAGTTGAATTTGACTAGTTTGCTAAATGAATAAATATAAACAATTTTTTTTCCAAGCCCAGCTCAAACAATTCGGTTCATATAAAGCCTAGAAAAATTTATGTCATTTATATTCACTTTTGTTGTTAAACTGGTTTGGCAATGACAACCACAAATGTCAAACACAACTTTGCCAATTTCATGAGAAATGATTCACCTACTTCCAGTGACGGAGCCAGAATTTTAGTTTAGGGGGAGCAAGATTAAATATAAAGGTACATGTAAATTATATTTTGTTCTCATCTTTTTTCAATTTTTTTCGATGCCTAATGTAAGAGTTGAAATATAATAGTCACTGTTATCCTTAAGGTATTCTAAATTCTAAGATGATTATAAGTTTAAGTAAATATCTTAAACAAGTAAAACACATAAACATGAATGAAAAAAGGTAAATTAACAGAGAAGTTTTCATGCTAAATCTGTATTAGGGAACAAAAAATGGTGATCCAACTTTTTAAAATCTCTTATTTATTTTGCTACCTTTACTTTGCTTATGATTGGTATATCATAAAGGAGAGAAGCAATTTTGACTTAATAACGTTAGAAATATTATTAAAAAAGAAAAGAATACATCTAGGTGTACCATACAAAGAATAGTAGAGATAATAACTGATATGTGGCAACAAATCAACACAGTAAAGATAACAACTAATGTGTGGCTTGGGGTGGGGTCAGGAGGGGCCCTCATCCTCCCTAACTCCGCCCCTGCAGCGGCTACGAGAAGAGCCCTTCCCAATCTCACAAGGATATGGGCCCTACCATGAGTCCCACGTAAGGGCCCACACCCAGAGTGAGAGGTGGGGGAGGAATCCAATAATTTCTCCAATTTCATGCTATCCTTTACCAATAACTTTTCCCTTTTTTTTTCTTTTTTTTTTTTTTTCTAGTGGTTCACATTAAAAACATGAATACTTCCAAACGTAGTCACGCTCATTAATTACCTTTTATTTATTCCTTGAAAGGGAAATTAAGAAAATATAAATCACGTTTTTTTCTCTCTAGTTGTGTCGGTTGCTCTATATGCATTTTGGTCAACCGCCGCCCTCACTCCCCAAACTTGTATTTTTCAGAAGTTTTTAGTTTTATATCAAAACTTTTCTTTTTCTTTATAATATTATAAAAACATTTCTTAGCGTCATCAGATGGATAAAGAATATTGATTTAACAAATATGATTCATAAAACCAAGGTAGTTTTGATGACAAAGAATATTGATTTAACATTTTTTTTTTTAAGAAGATTGATTTAACAAATATGATTCATAAAACCAAAGAAGTTTTGATGACAAAGAATATTGATTTAACTTTTTTTTTTTTTTAGAAGATTGATTTAACAAATATGATTCATGAAACCAAGGTAATTTTGGTGACAGACCTTATAACCTGAAATGAATTTTGTACACCACATTAACATTTTTCATCTATTATATAAGACAATAAAAACCTTTATAAAACAATTTTGGATATACATGTGCTAAAGTGAAACATTTTAATTATAAAAAGAACTTTAAAATAAATATCAAAAGTTGAGTACCAATTATCATTATATAATGTAACATTAACAATAATATAGAGTGATCTAAAATTTTCAAGACCTTGTGTACTGGTATTACAACAGAGCTCCTTTTTATTGAAAAATAAAGAGTTGTATCGTAATACCTACGTAATAAAAGTGGTATCACCGGTCATAGCTCATATCTAAATCAAGCACATACATTTTGATCATTCCAGATTAGGCAAAACAATGTATTGCATCTTAAGCCCGACTGTCATAGATAGCACAAATGCACAATCCAACCCCACAAATAATAATAGTAATAAAAGAATCCTAAAAATTTATCAAAGTATTACCACAATGCATTCATATAACCACTGTAAATCAGAATCGTTTACAGCAACAAACCGTAAAAACTAAAAACTAAAAAGCTGTACTAACAAAACAAAAATTCTAATCTGAAATCTCAAGTCTTAGACTCTCTTTGTCCTTTTGTAATTTCCTGTGAACCCCAAATTTCTCAAATTCATTCCTCTTCATTTAAATCCCTCAAAAGTCTACAAACCCCATTACCCAAAAATATTAAAATATTATTAAAAAAAATTTGAAAAGAAAAAAAAAAAAAAAAAAGCAAACCGACAAATGGTTAATTAGTAAATAACAATGTAATAACTAAACTAAAAGGTAAATTTCCAGATCTTGATCCGAAGATCTACCTTACATTTGGCGTCAACTACGGAAGCCACCGACGGAGTCTTGGATTTCGGTGCAACCCCTTTGATAGTCTGACACGTAACCCTAATCCCCACCTTCTTGCTGTTTAGCCCTCCCATCTTCACCTTCACATCGGTGTCCATCTGAACCTTCATGGGCACCCCATTTTTTCTCTTCAGATCCGATCTCAGAGAGGTCGCCGAATCCGTATCTAAGTCCTTGGACTCAGTCAGAACAGCTCTGAAGCTCGTCTCGTTGTTCTTGTTGCTCACAAAAGCTGGGATAGACCCATTAGCGAGTTGTACGGAGCTGGTGGAAAAGGCTGTGAGAGTGAACGGGTCGTAGAAAAACACGATGTGGGAGTTGGGGTTTTTGGAAGTAAGCGTGAGGTTGAATAACGAGTTCAGGTGGGAGGCTGAGGGGGAAGAATCCGACGTGGCGGCGGTGAGGTTGAACTTGGCAATGCGGAGAGAGTTGATGGAGAAGTGTGGCTTTTGTGGGTGGTAGAGGACGTAGAGAGCAGAGCCAGCTATGGCTAAGAGTAGAGCTAATGCGAGCAAAACAAGAATTGACCAAAAGCAGCAACAACAGCAGTTGATTCTGCGGCGGCGGCTGGGGCGGCGGTGGTGATTCCCGTACTGGGGTTGTGGGCGGTACGGGTAGCGGGGCTGCTGCTGTTGGGGTTTGGTGGTGGCGGCGGTGGCCGGTGTGGTGGTTGTGGGAATTGGGGTGGTGGTGGTGTCGTTGTTGTTGTTGGCGATGGGCTTGGAAGAAGGGTAAACTCTGTCAGTCATTTTGTCAAACAACAAATGAGCAAACTGAGAGAAGTGGGAATATAATCTTTCTGTGTCTGTGGGCTTATCACAGTCACACGTTGCAGTAGTTCTTCTTCTCTTCTCTTACACACTGCGTGTGTCTGACTTGTATGTGAAGCAGTGAAGGAAGGTTGTTTTTTCCTTTTACTTTGTGTGTGATCTGGGAATCGGACATCTTACTCTTATTTAGATCCTACACGTAGAGTTTTAGTCTTTAGCCTTTTTTTTGTCTGTGGTGCTTGACATGTGAATGTGGGGTCCTATCTTACTTGGTCTTCGGATCAAATGGTGGGAACGGATGACCATGTTTGCTATTGATTAGAGAAAATTTTGGATGTGATATTTACTTTTTAGTATATGAATATGAATATTTGATAAAAATAATAAAAACTAATTCTGAAAATTCATGTGCATATTATATTCTAAGTTAAGTTAATTTAAGTGTATATATATATGTGTGTGTGTGAAACTTTATTTTTGAGACTTGAACTCCGATTCTTGCGAATACAAATATTCTATATCACTTTTTATGTACTATTTTATGTTCAACCAAACACTATTTGTCAATAATTTGATTTTACTTTCTTTATAAAATAACTGAAATTTAAAATAGAAAGTAATCATACATATGGAAAGTGATTGGTAAAATATAAAGTGGTATAGAAGATTTGCATTTGACTCTTACCACCCACTCCACAAAAATTTCATACTAGTAAAGTAACTATCACGTCAAAGCCCAAAGGTACGCAGTGGTCTATATCATATTGTTGGAACTGGGAATCCAAAAACTTGAATTTCTATAACAAAAAATTATAATAATTTCTTTTGATTTATATGGAACAAATAGTGAAGTTCAAATTTTTTTAAAAAAAATTATTATTCCATCTCCTAGATTTGTGATAAACAAAATAAATACAATATAAAAATATATTTTCTCCTTAATTATCCAATTGAACATTCCTAACCTTATGCAAAAAATAAATGAATAAATAAACATTCCTATTCATGATTCATCACGTAATCAATTAGAGAGGTGACAGGGAATTGGAAATGAAGAATTTATTTGGCATCACAAAGGAAATATAAATTGGTATAAAGACATGAGTCAAACGGAAAATTATTGAATATTCTAGGAGTATCATAAATGCGTACTCTCTTCTCTCACATGAATTGTAGGTCCTACCATAAATTTAATTATTATGACCCATAATTATGTAAAAGATGAGAGTACGCATTTACGACCAACCAAGGTTTAGTTTATTATGGCCAACCAATAAAAAATAAAGACACAGGTTGGCAACTTTTTATACGGTAGATCTCAAACTACCAAATCACTACCCATAAAGGCAAATAGAACTCCCACCGACGACCCTTGGGCCCTTGATAATTGTTCTAAATTTTGGCTTTGCTTTTGGTTGTACTCGTGTGACTAATTTGCTAACTAATCTCACTCAGTAATTGCATTAACTTGACTCCAAAGTCAAATAATTATTAGTTAATAATTACCCTATTAATAATGCTGCTTTCGAGGTTGAAACTTGAAAGTATGGCTAGCTAAGCATTGTGATTACAATTTAGTTAGAACTTCGAAGAGGCTTATATAATACTCCAACCAAACTCGTACCACAACCATCTTTTTAACCTGCAACAATAATCTCACAATGTCTTACAAGTTACAGCTCATCAAATTAAAACTCATCACATAGATTAACTACCCTGATTTTTCCTAAATAATAATAATAACAAATCTGCTCACACAACATTTTCATAATAATGTTTAGATGACAAATGGTTAATGATAGATAATAAAAAGAAAAGTGATGTCATTGGTGTAACCGTATGATAGATTAATGTCATTGTCATTTAGGTTTTGTTGTAAAACCGTTGTACATATTAGCACTAATGAAAATAAATGGCAAAAAAGAAAAGTGAGGACACTTAGCATTATGAGAGAGTAATATGACTATACAAGTATTTTGGGATAACAATAGGATGTGTATAAAAATATTAAACTGCATATAAAAAAATCATATAGAAAGAGAGAGAGAGAGAGTCTCGCCAAGGTGGAGTAAGGTGGGATGAAATAGGTAAAAATTTATTGCATCATTTGACTTCTTTATTTAAGGTAAGATAAACGCTCACGAGAGAGACCGGTAAAATTAGGGAAAGGCCAATGCATTTTTCATCCCAATAAAGTTTAAGATTTGTTTGTTTAAACTTATATATAAGACTTCTTTTTTTTTAGATAAAAATAATGTTAAAATTTAAGGATTAAAATGATTATAAAACGAACATAAATGATCATTCCACCAAACTATAAATAAAATTAAAAAAAAAAAAATTTAAAGTGACAATAAAATTCCACAAAATAAAAAGTTTAGATGGAGTCGAGGCCGGTAGAATGGTAGAGCAAGAGACGCGGACGCCTAAAGCCCCAAGTAAAAAAAAAGGCCCCCAAATTTTAACTAAAAGGGTTATTTATAATCAATAAATAAAATAATATTTTTTTACCAGATGAAAAACAAATAAAAAAATAGAGAAAAATGAAACGTCCACAATATTTTTTATAGCACTTTTACAACTAATACTAAGTAGCAGATTGTTACAATCTGTTATTGATGACAAAAAAATAATTATAGTAATATTTTCAAATAGAAAACAAAAAACAACTTAAAACCTAAAATTTATTATAAAAAATATTGTGAATGTTGCACTTATAATAATAATAATAATAATAATAAGAGTTTAGTTAGCAAACTTTTATTAGTTCTCTTCTAAGTCTACCACTAACACCATTTTTTTACTTACCACTATTAATCTGTCACATCAACAAGTATAAAAAAAATTTGTCAAATTTTTTCTGTTTATAAAATTTCTGAAAAAAGAAAAAAAATCAACGTAATTTATATTAATTAATAATACTTTTACATCTAAAACAAGATAATCAATTTTCGCCCAAAACGCGCTAAATGCGTCGAAGCCGCGGCTGGATAGAGTAAACTGAAAGACCAAACTCAAAATGCATGATGTGTTTCACATTGAACTGCCGACACTGAATAGATCTTGAAAATGTGGTGATTATAGTACTAGTGGGTAACACTGTTGTTTTATATTATTATTATTATTTTTTTTTTTTTTTATCTATGCATGCACTCCTCATTAAATTGAGCACCAACGCAGAAACAGCAGCAAAAAGCAAAAGCAACAACAAAAAGTGAGCAAGATAAAAGAAAAGGTGCGGACCAAGAACAGAACAGGGAATATCATGTTAGGCCTAAGGTTGCGTTTGGATTGGGCGTTTTCTGCCCAATCCTGCGTTTGCGTTTTCCCAAAATTTTTTTTTTTTTTTTTTTTTTTTTCACGTGTTTTGGAGCGTTTTGAGTGTTGCGGCTACTGTTCATGCACTGTTCAATGAACAGTAGCCGCAAACTTTGACTTTTCAAATTTTTTTGGACCAATCACAGCACATCGTGTACTGTTCACGGACCCACAAATTTCATTTTTCAGCAACTTTTTCATTAAAAATGGGTCCCACAATACTATTCACACATTTAAAAATTATTTCGCTACAGTGTTTTTCAGTTTTCAGTTTTCAGTTTTCAGTTTTCAGCTGTATCCAAACAGACCCTAAATGGTGCAATACTGTAATGTTGAAATTTATATTATTATGGTGGGTCGTGACTCGTGAGTCCTGACTTGACCCAATTCTCATATAATTTCTTTAAAGAATGAGAAAGGTGAATGGATGCCATTATGTTAGAATCTTTTTCCTTCTTTTTTATGTGTGTTTGTTTCTCAAAAAAAGATTTAAAGGAAAAATAAATAAATAAAACAAACATCAATAGGTTTCTTTTTTATTTAGAAGGGGTTTGATCTTAGGATGCTTATTTGAAATTTTTTTTTTCTTTATCAAATGAACTATGTAAAATTCACTCCAACAATAATTTTTATTGTTATGAAGATAGTGGTTCCCTATAATGACATGGATGTCATTGCTTTTAATGCTACCAAAGTGGACTGAATAGAATGAATTGGACCAAATGGATTGAATTAGACCAAGTGGACCAAAATGAACCGAAATTGATCAAGTTGAACTGAAATACTACACTGAAGTGGTTCAACATGAGTTATAAATTGATAAGCCCAAAATGAAAAGGCTTTCCAAGATGCCCTTTAAAAATAGTACATTCAAGATGGTCTTCCATTTCATTGATCATAAGTATTCATAACTACATACCGTAAATAAATTTTATAAAGAAATTTGTAGTTATGTTTTTCATCATCATTTTGATAAAGCAACCATTTCGCTTACATTCATCCTGGAGACCTTGCAACTAGAAAATGATGCAGGACAAAACATAACCTTGTAACATGGAAATTTAAAAAAACAGAAAAATAAAGATAGAAGACATAAGAGTCAGCATCTAGGCTTTGCTTTGGAGTCACTAAACAAAAAAAAAAAAAAAAATACCAATAGGAGTTAGATTCTAAAAAAATTAATAAAGAACAATACGAACTGTACAAACATTAGATACATCAAAGAAAGGATAGGCACCCGTAGGACCAACGAATCGTCCAAAATTTAAAAAGATTTAGACTTATGTTTATACTTTATAACAATCTAAATCTATCTAGCATGAATGTGCAATTGTTGAAATCCCGGTACAAATAGTGAAAATACAAAAAGCAATGGTGAAATACGAAACCTTAGAACTGATCAAGCAATTGCAATCATTAACAATTGAATAAAATAGGATGTTACAAGTTACAAGTTACAACGAATAATGAAATTCAAAAGCTTAGAACTGCTTAAGCAACTTGCAAACATTAATGACAGAATTCAATGGAAAGTTACAGCCAGTGCATTCTTTATCATTTATACTACAAGCTGGTGAGCTACACATATAAAGACTGAAAATCTATAGAACTGAATAGTAAAGATGCACAATTATATATACTAATATACAACAACAAGCTTTAATCCCAAACTTTTTGTGTCAAATTTGCAACAAATTAGTTAAAGCCGGCCACATTTACTCTTTTCCTCCCTGGGCTATTATTTATAGAGGTAAATAAATTAATTCTATATAGAAATGCATTTTCTTGGAGCCGCGTGCTTTTTACGTGGGTTCCAATTAGTTCGACTGGTAAAGTCTCTGATGGTTGTATAAGAGATCTGGGGTTCAATCCCCGCCTACACCAAAAACTGATTGGTGTCTTGGTCTTATGATAAAAAACTATCATCAGGAGCGGACGCCATAAGTTGAAACTCTCAAAAAAAAAAAAAAAACTTTTTTACAAATTGGGTTAGAAGAATCTCCTCCAACCAATGAAAATCCATCCAAGTGTATTAAATCACATAGCTTATTAAATTATTTAAACAAGTTATATGATTTATTAAATAGATCATGTGACTAAAAATACACACGAATGGTTGCTTGAATCGACACGTACGTAATAAGTTGGAGGAATTTTCCTCAAACCAGTTTCTATCCAAACTTAAATTCTTCCAACCAGTTTCTATCCAAACTTTAAACGTGTTAAAACATAGATATGACGTCCACACAAGGGCATGCATCTAGTCCACAATCCACATGCAAATACCAACACATTTGGCCACTAATCCAGATCCATGACAATGTACAGAAGAACTATTGAAAATGCACGTTGAAGCATGCCTTGGTTGTCATGTAATGACACCGAGAGTGATCAAATCTCATCATTGCCTTTGATGCTCGAAAATTGTATTCAACATTACTTAGCAGATCATAGTAGAATTTAGTACAACATATCATGGCAATCAAACTCAAAAGTTACAAAATATTGGAAGTATGATCTTCTCTGACAACTTTCATGTCTCCTTAAACCTGAAACCAATCATAATACACCACATTACAATCTGCAAGTCATAGTCATTGTCATTAGAAATTCATTAAAATAGAAGAAGAAACAATTATACCTTTTGTAATAAGGGCAGTGGTTTTCTACAGTTCCTACATGGCAGCAATCACTAAGTTGTCACCAACCACGAGGTGAGTGCAATTCACCACAAATTAGACAAGGAATAAATGAAGAAAACCCTCTATATGCTTTCTAATTTTTTTTCAAAAATAACAGCTACAATCTCATTCCATGATCTGGTACTCAGCGGATTGGCAGTTGGCATTACCTATTGTCCTGCAATGGTAACCTCTGTTCAAAGCAAGATGACTGCAAAATTGAGACCGCACAAAAGCATACAATTTCCTTTCCGACGCAGTTTTGATTTTAAACAAGCAAAAAAAAACTTAGTGCTGGACAGCAATGAGGAAGAAAGATTTGTTGATTACATATAATCACTGTTGTTCTTGGCAAAAAAGGATGATAAAAGCACTCATTACCTCCAATAATCTAATCCTCCACTGAAAATTCCCAGGTTTCCACTTTAGATAATGCACTTCATAAGCCTTCATTGGTCATTTACTCATTCCAACTCTCTTCATGGACGTTCTTTATGATCGCCTAATCTGTCGTAAATCCCAATAACATGTTAGATCAAGGAAGATCACTTTTGTTTAAGGTATCGGCAAGTATATATAATCACAACAGTGCCGCATATAAGAACAATATAAAAAAGAAGCAATTTGACCTTTTCTCTACACAGTAATTAGTCAATAGTTATCAAGTGAAGTAAAAAAGTAAATATACAAGTAAATTCAAAAATTTTATTTTCAAAATGGGAGTTGGAATAACAAACTAGGGTAAGGATCATTAAAGCCCCACTGGCCAATCGGGCCCGCTCTTTTTCCAAAAAGAACAAAAAAGGTGATCACACCCTTGATGTCACAAATTTTTTGTTTAATTAAATGGGCTAACAATTAAAAAACACTAAAATCGAATAATTTCAGTTCCATGAGACACTAAAATGCCCACAAAACAATTTGTTTAACTTAATAGCTAAACTGAAGTACCTTTGAAATTTCATGTTTCTATTCATGAGCATTATACTCAGCAGAACAGGGACGATTGCTAAACATAAATGCTCCAATGAGTGCCCACTGATAATGTAACGATTTACACGGTATATTTTCCTGTCAGCAACACCTTCAAATTTGGCTAGAACGTGTATTCCTGTAACAAAGTGTTGCCAGATTTTAAATAAACCAACAACCTCATGGGTAAGGCATGACAAATATATTGACAAGATTATAGACATATCAGAATTCATAATTTCATAACTCTGATTAATTCCTCAGAAAGATATTATGACAGACCACAATTATTATTATTATTATTATTATTATTATTTTGTTGATGAGAAACTAACCAGAAAAATTTATCAAATAGAAAAAGGAAGAACAAAAAGAAGAAATTGAAGTAACCAAAAAAAAAAAGACAGATTCAAATCAAATGGAAGCTATTATTCACCCAGAAATGCATGCAAAGAAGAAGAAAGGAAAAGAATAGGAAATTAGTGAACATCATTTTCCAGGGGTCTGAAAGCAAACTTCAGTACATCCTTCTAATTACTAGAAAAGAAATCATTTCCTATGAATTGAGCAAGTGCCCTAGAGCACTAAACAAGAGCTAAATCTAAATTTTTGCAACCAAGAAACTGATACTTCCGGCAAAATCAAATCATTTCTGCATGCGCCCTCCAATTACTCCAAGAATAAAAATTCACCTTTTTTTTATGGCATGGAATCTCACATAAAAGCTCCCCTTTTCTTTTCCTTACAGATTTACATTAAAGTAAAATGTCCTCTAAAACCAAAAAAATGCTCAATAAAGAATCACTTTATGCTTATCAGAATGTAAGACAGAAGTCTTGAGGCTCCTCCTGTTGGGTTAATTCCTAGTAATTAGAACTATGCTAGAACTTCCATGAACTAATTTAACTTAGAGAACTGGTTTTATAAGACAAAAATTCAATCGTTTCAACCATCCTCCACACGTGACATTATATATAGTTTTATACAAATATCTTGCAGGAGGCAAAATGGCCAACTAAAGCTGGGAGAGAGGTTTTTGTGGAGGGGGGAGAGAGATTACCAAAACAGTCCACATCTCCTACGAAAAGCTTCTGCCTCATTCTCATTTTAAACTTTCCTAAAGGCATCATTGGACACATTCAAGTAATTCAATTCTTCTGAAAGTTAAAATGTCACTGAAAAAAGTTCTATTGTAACTGATTCGTGCACCTAATTATATTCTAATAGTAAATTCAGGTTTAATGATAATTGGTTTTAAAGAAATAAGTTTTAACTTGTGTTTTATGCACATTAATATACATGTATATGTATTTATACAACAAATATTATGCTCCAGTAGCTTGTCAGACATTTCTATCAATACCAATGAATTTCCACAGATGTATTTGTTCACACTGTTCCTCAATAGGTATCTTATATTACTATATTTCTTTAGAAATAATTTTCCCTTCATTTAAGTTGCTCAATAACCAGATGGCAGCAGGAATTTCCCAGGGCAATACCGTGAAAATAAGTGGCTTGCCATGCTTAACATATAAGATGCAATACAGAAAATAAATATTGCAAGGACAGTTATACCTGCTGCAAAAAGCCAATATCTTGAGTGAGTATATTTAGATCGGAACACATACATCATTCCTGGAATGGCCATCGATGGAATCAACTGGAATGCCATGCACAGCCGAAGATCATTATATGTTCTGCAGCCAACTAACAATATTCAGCTGAGAACTTAGGTATATTTCAAAGCATACACACTTGAAGAAATTAGACAAAAAGAATGCATACTAAAAGGAGAGCAAATAACTTACATTCCGTAAGCTGTGCTAAGAAAAGCAAATAAAAGGAGGGCAAATAGAGAACTTAATCCAATCTTCTCCCCCATTCTTTCCACTATAAAACTAGAGAAAAGTGAGGAGTACGCAATCATCATCTGCACATAATGATGTACTATAACATGAGTCATGACCAAAACAAAAATAATAAAAGAACATCAAAATTAGGAATTCTTGAGGTCAGGTCCTACATATTTTTTTTCCTTTTTAAGCCATCGATTACTCCATATGATTGCTCAAAAACTGAAGAGGGATTTTATGTCGACAATTTTGTGACAATCTGCTGTTTATTTCTGAAATAATAAAACAGGAAAAATCTTACCTAAACTAAAACTCACCTAATCTAGGACAATCATTAGGCACAGATTTTTATGCTTCTCTAATTTTATTTTATTTTTACCATGGATACAAGAGGCTCCACGATGATTACTCTTTTTGTAGGCAGGATTTGAATTGAACCCAAGTCCCTTATTCAAGGGCAACAGAGTTTATTAGGGGAGCTAACTGATTTGAAACTCAATTGGGTGCACTATAGTGGAGGCCTTTTGTTACTAGAAAGTAATAAACAATCAACATCATCATATTTTCTTTTATCTAAGATTTTTAGAAATCAAACATAGGAAAAAATAAATTAAAAAAAAAAAGTAATGTAAACAACTAAAATTGAGAGTGCTGTAACAGTATAGTAATGCTAACCGGAAACGTGTCCCACATTACTCTATTGTCATCTGGCTTCAAATGATAATAAGCAGACCCAAAAGCCACCCCTGCAGTTCCTGCATAGAATAGCGCCCATCCCCATAGCTCTCCTCGCAAACTACACCAAATGCATTTCCAAACAAAACCCATAAATATAATCGCCAAAAAGAAAAACACCAACAAAAAACAATCACACAAAAAGGATCAAAAAGATGACCAATACATTATGTTAAAAAAGTTCCTTTGGAGACAGAGAACAAAACCCAGAACACCCACAACCAAAAATGGGAAATTTGTAATCACATTCAACGTATTAGGCACTCCTGTCAAACACCCAGATAACAAAACCACACAAATTAGCCAAAAAACCAAGCAATTACACCTATAAAAGAAACATATAGAGAGATGGGTGATGTAGTGTTTGGTTACCGAGAAAATTGCGCATGTCAGCATAAAGATGGTGCTTCGGAGAGAGAGGGATTTTGGGAGTGGCAAACATGAGGCAAAGCCAACAAAGCAATGCTCCTCCCCATATCCGAGTTCTCTTCCCTCTCATAAGCTGCTGTTTCACCACCCACCCCATTACCTTTCTGTGTGTAATTTTGTGTATGTTATTAGAGAGAGAGACAGAGGGACAGTAAAAATCTGAACTTTCTTATTTGTTTTTCACAAAGTTATCTTTTTCCCGTCCCTTTGCGCACTGCTGGTTCTGCGCTTTCTGATATTCGAATGTCGTTTTTCTTTTCATATTGCTTTCCTTGCCTTTTTTTTTTTGGGTTAAATTTCACCAAATTCTCATATCACTTTTAAAATATTCTCCTTTTTTTTTTTAACCCTTTAACTGCATTCACGAATCAACTTATTTTTAAAAAAAAAAAATGTCTATTTTAGTATGAAATTTTACCTTTTTTTTTTTTTTTATATATACTTTCTTTTCAAAACATCGCATAAGATTATCTATTTTATACTATATTTCATTAAATTTTTAATTTTTTAATTTTTTTTAATAATTATTTTGCTTTTTCTGGCACAACAACTTGTCAATCACCATCTATTATCTTCATTTATTCTTGGGATACAATTAGATCTATAGCAATCATATATATTTTGAACTTAGTTGGCTAAAATATGGTAAATAGGTCTTCTGTCCAAGTTCATGATTAATACTTAATATTATGGTTTTAAAAACTGAAATCGAATCATTCTAAAAATTATAAATAAATAAATAAAAAAATGAATCGAACCAATCGGTTCAGGAAAATTCTGGTACCACTACTTTGTACACAAAGTAGTGGCACCAGAACCACTCACCAGTTCAACCGAAAATTGAATACCAATTTGGTCCTATAAAAACTTTAAAAATAAAAATAAAAATAAAAATATCAAGAACCAAAACTAAAAATGGTTTTTTGACCATACGGATTTTTAAAATCATGCTTAGTATAGCTGCTGTAATAAAATGCATATTTCCCTCCCATCTTCTCTCTTTCCCCACTTTCTTGTCCTCTACTCTCCTCTCCCCCGAACTTCCAACTAATCTATAAGGGTTAAAAGTGTAATTTTGACTCGTGAAGCAAATAAAAATATATTGTATTTTCTACCATTTTAATATGAAAACAATTTCAAATATACTATTGGTAGCAGTTTTTAAATATTATTGTTTAATTTTCAATATTGTAAAAATACATGTTTAAGTATTATAGAAATATACATTAAAAGTATTATTATTGTTTAAACACTAAAACTGTTATTCAAACAAGAGTACCAAAGACCCCTAATCAATTTTCAAAACTAACAACTTTACATGATTGACAATGATGCCTGCTTGGATGAATTGATTTTTATTATTTTATTTTTGTAAAGGCATAAATGTACCTTAAAAATTATGCTTTGCGAGCTTTACATTTCCTTCATATACGTCGCTTCCATGGTACCATCATCGTCCATCATATTTTTGTCATTGACATTGTTACCACATGTTGATAGAAGGAACGCGTTAACATCGTTACAACTTGTTGATGGAAGGAACGCGTTAATATTGCTATAATAGTTTATACTGTAATTAAAATTTTGAAAATGAAAAGGATCAATTTAAAGTAATTTTAATTTTAAACCATAGAAATATTATTATTTTTATAGTGGGAGAGTGCCTTATAAGATTTAATCAATTTTATGACAAAAAAATTCAGTTCTTTTTTCCCAATTATTTAAGTGGCATAATTCTTTTTTCTTTTTTTTTAATGAATCGTTTTTTTTTTTTTTTGATGGGTTTAATGAATCGTTTGATATATATTAAAACTATCATTAATAATGAGCCTATACCGAGTTATGTTACACTAATCGTTATTCACCAATATCCTCAATAAATTATGAAGAAAAAGATAATAAATTCTTCTTAATATTTTTTTGAATAATTATTAAATACTTTCAAAATATTATAAATACCTACTCTCCTCATTTATAATATTAGGAAAATACACAATAATCTCTCATTTTCTTTGGACCGTTGAATCAAGCGGCTCGTGATACTTGTGGTCACAATCAAATCAAATCTATAAAATGTTGGATATAGAGGAAAAAAATTAATGGGCCACATTAAGTTGGGCCATCTCAGTTTAGTACGGTGGAGACCAGGCTGTAAGCACTTAAGCCTATGAGCCTATGACTATCAGTTGTCAAACACTCCCATCCTCCAACACATTATTCACCTTTTTTTTTTTTTTGAGAGAACATTATTCACCTTTTCACCTTAAATTTTACACTTTTACTATTCACCCGAATAAAATATTTAGTGTATTATTTTTAATTTATGGCTGTATATTGACCATGCCAAACCCAATTTTTATATAAAATGCTTAAGGATAAACAATTACTATTTTGTTATAAATTATAAGTTACAGTTCAATTTCATTGTTGAATTATCGCTTATGTCAATTTAGATCTTGTATCCTTCCAAACTTTTGCTCTCTCATTAAGGGTACAAATTAACCATAGATTGCATTGCTTACTTTGTAAAACAAAATTTATAGAAATCATTCCAATGAAAGTAAAGGTAAAGGTAACATTAAACCATATTCAAAATTTTCAGTAATTAAATTGAAAAAAATATAAGATAGTTCATTACCAATTTCAGATTTTAAAAACCAAAATCGTAGCTTTGCCACATGCTATAGCAATTGTGTAAATGATTCATCACTAAAATATCAAATAATGCAATCCAAACTTGCCAAACTGAAATTGACAAATTTAAGGTAAAGTGGAAAAAAATACACCCAGTACCAATGGTTAGATAACCAAACAAAAATTGATCCTTGACACATTAACAACCCCATAGAAATAGTTGGAAAAAAATTCAAACCTTCGAAAAGGAAAGGAAAGCGGCACTGCCTTGACCGACTGGTCATATTCCAAAGAGATAGACATTAGCACTTAGAAGTCTTCTAGAGCTTGCCTGTGTACAATTCGAAGACCTGTAATGGTGACACACTGACACTGAGATCTTTTTTTTTTTTCTTTTTTTTTATTATTATTTTTGGCTCTGAAAATAAATTATGTTGATTGGCCCCGACATAGTCCTCGATGGCGACTAATAGTAGAGATATAGAAAAATTCACAAATATGCTGAGGTGATAATTGTGCCTAATACTATGTCACGTATGCATTGACATTGTACAGTTTCAATAAAATCTTCTTAATTTTCAGATTTTTCAAAAAAAAAAAAAAAAAAAAACCAAGGATACCACTCATATTATACATCAATAAGATGTCTTTTTTTTGGTTCAATACAGTTGTGATCTACTCTTTAGGAAAAAAAAATGTGTGAATTGTGAAATATGTTCAGTTAGGTGTTTTTTTTATTATATTAAATTTCCCAAAATTATGGAATTTGAAAGGATTTTGTTTTTGTTTTTGTTTTTTTGGTTTAGAGGGAAAAACTTACTCAAATGTTTATTTGCCACAAGGATGACAGCTTTAGCACATGGTAACATGACTTTGTGAAAGAGATTTTAGCAAAACCCGTTAGGCATAATTTTTGAGATCATATAAGCTGGACCTGAATCAACATCAAACGTTGCTTCTTCTACAATCAGATCTCACCCTCTTTAGTTTTCAATTAATCAATTTATTATTGAACTCAATGGAATATCAAGCCCCATCTATCTGAAATTCTTTTTTCTTGCAACAGTTTTAATAAAGCCGAAAGAAGAAGAAGAGGAAGAGAAGAAATATACTACAAATATAGCAACTTTATTCTTGGCCAGACTCAGAAGCATTCTATTATTCTTCACCACTTTTACAATGCATTTATGATTTTTTTCAGAAGCACAGATTAAACCAGATATAGAGGGTCCCCGCATTTTCATCACAAGGACAAAACAAAAACAAAAAAGATTATTATTTTACTTTCATGTTTGACACTTTTGACTCCCATTTCTTATTTTCAGCTTATTCCATTTATGAAGTTTCAAACTTTACCCTCTTTGTTTTCTTTAAGCAAAGCTGTAATTTGGATTAGCTCATTGTCACTATGAGCTCAACAAGCCAATTAAAATAAGCTCCTCCTAAACAAGCTTCTGATTCTTTTAAATTTTTAGTTCATTGTTTATATATAGTGTTTTTTTCATCACCCTAAATTTTACAGACTAAAATAAAAGCTTAATTGTTGTTATATAGCTTTTTAAAACTTCCAGGTGTTTGGAACATGAACTTAAACACATGTTTTAAGTTTTTAAACAACATTACACATATTTTTACATACTTTTTCACCCACACATATTTCTAAAAAAACTAAAAACTATTATTTAAACACACATACCAAATGGACCCGGCATTTTTTTTAATACAATTATCAAGTACAATTATGTTTTTGCTGACTTTATACAACTAAACTTTCAATGAAAAACAAAATCCAAAAGTTCCGAACGCACAAAGATGATTGATAATAGGTCACCTCCTATCCAAGAAGTTTCAAGAAGACAACAACATTGTGGCATTGGTAGCTTGAATGTCACTTCTTGCTATAAAAATATAATCCAGCCGCTAACAATAAGCATTTGTGCTTTAAGCACACCATTAAAACTTTTATAATTTGGACCCACAAATGCTTAAAAGAAGAGTGACAAAGTGGTCCTTCAAATAAAACCATTTATCCTATTAAGGACCACAGAAAAGTGACTTCTATGGCCGATTGCAGTTTTTATAAGCTTATTTTAGTAGCTCCCACTCTTCTAGTAATAAAATATTCCACACCTCAAAATGGTGTTATAGCGAAGTAGCCAAATAAAATCCCCCACGTGCAACATGACCTGCCACCATATTATAGGGATAAGCATGATGGAGAAGCCAAATTGACACAAACAAATACATATTGATGCTTTTATTATAATAAAATTGGTAATTAGTTTAGCATTTTCTTTTTCCTGAAGACATATGGACCAAAATGGCCCCAATGCACAGCAAAATCTTCCCTAGAATTGCAGTACAGATGGACAAAAATGGCTCAAAACCATAGGCAAACATTTGTTAATTAGTGACTGTCAGGACCCTTCTATATTTATAAAATGATTGCTTTATCTGCAGACAAAGGCTAAATGTCACCTTTTTCTCCTAACATCATCATGGAAAAGAAATGGAAATAGACAAACTTAGTTAAGCATTTGAGGGCAATTCACAATTCTCTCAATTGAACTTTAACAATGTCAATCATTTGAGTAGTTGATGACTTGATGGTTGATACATAGTACACTGTACAATATATGAAAGTGGCCAGTGTATTATACTATTGATCGTACATCAATCCTTGATGTCCCTCAAATTAACAACCAAATTAAACTAGTATGAAATTATGAGTAGTTTAGTTAAAGAACTAATAATTGCACATGAAGCAAATAGTTCCAACAAGCATAAAAGCAATAGAATAGATCTACATCACATACCCAATAAACCCCTTAACTTTTTTATCCAATCCCTTCTTTTTTTCCTTTCTTGACTAAACAAAACATACCCTTAGTCAAGAATACAGAAACAAACCCCCAGAAAGTAACCAAATTTACCTTTACTTTTTTACTTTACTTCCCACTCCATTTAATTAACGAATCCAGCCTCTGCAACTTCAACTGCTGCTTAAACTTGTTGATGAAATCATCAGCCTTGGCATCCACTTCTTCATCCTCCGTTACACTAACTTTCCCTTCTCTCACTGTAGCAGGCCTGCGACTCTCAATATTGTTAATATCTTCCTCCTCTTCATAGTGAAAAGACGCTAACTTTACACTCGTAGACTTCTTTATCTTCCTCGTCTGCTTTGTTGGTACCTCCCAAGAGGTTGGCGTTGCATCAGACTTGCTCGGGTAAACATTAGACCCCTTTAGCTGCATGTATATCTCATCCAGGCTCCGTTGCTCTTCTTCTTCTTCTTCTTCTTCTTGATCCTCATCTTGGGATAGCTCATCCGATTCTTCTAATTCTTCTTCTTGTTGCTGATGTTGTTGGAAAGTGTAATGGGTGTCTGAATCTTGGGTTTTGTGCAAAGTGGTGGTCTGGGATTGTGAAAAGTTGGAGTCTGAGGACAAGTAGTTGTAGAAGTTGACGGACCTAAGCCTGTGAAGCAGAGAAGGAGATCTGGTAAGTTGGGGTTGTTCTTGTTGTTCTTGTTGATGGGTGTGTTTGAGAGTGTAATGGGTGTTTGATTCTGGGGTTTGGTCAAAGTCTGTGGTGGTGGTTGGTTGTGGGGATCTATAGTAGTTGGATAAATTGATGGACTTGAGCCTTTGTAACACAGATGGAGATCTAGCAAGTTGTGGGTATCCTTGGTCTTGAGCTTCTTGTTGTTGTTGGCGTTGTTGGTGTTGTTGGTTTCCTTGTCTTGAAGTAATGGCAATGGTGCCAATCATGAGGTTGAGGAGGACAAAGAGAACAGTGGGTGTGAACCAGCTGTTCATGGAAGCCCATATTGAAGGTATAAAGGAAGTGGATTCTTCAAACATGGCTTTTCTTTTGGTTAAGAGTGAAGGAGAATGAATTGCAAAGTTTAGGACTTGGGGACTTTGAGAGTGTGTGAGAGGTAAGAAAAAGACTAAAGAGAATGAGAGGGTAGGAGAGGGGTCTATTTGGAGGGATATTTTGGTTAATTAGTTTGGGGTATTTTTCTTTGTGAGGATATTCTCAATTATTTTCAGGATCTGTAGGGACACGTGTCAATGTATGATGGGCCTGTGATAAACTGACAAAAGAGAAGGGGTGGGGTGTGGTTGAGAGAAAATGTGAGGTTGTAGTTGGATTTTAATAGAGGGAGGTGATGGTGAGTGGTGACAGGCTAGGAATTGCAGCCTGGACTTAAAAACCAGACTTTTCATCTATTCTAGACTAGTTCCTTTGAACAAGCAAAAGAAGAGAAAAATCTAGGTTAATCATTTGCACAACATTAATGCTGCATTTACAAAAATTTTCACAAAATTAGACTTAGACAAGTTTTCATTAATTTCCCTTGTTGAACCCATCACTTTATCATCAATTTTTGATAACTTGCCACTTCAATCATGGTAAAACATTTTATAATATAAAATTGTGGCGCCAAAGTTTTAGGTTTTTTTAGGTTTTGTGGCTCCAAACTTATATAAATACTTGCAAAAGGCTCTTCCATAGACAAGGGTGACATGGAACACCAAAGTTAAACCAACTAATTGTACTCTACAACTGTTTCCTTTCTTCGTTTTTTTTTTTTTTTTTTTTTTTTTTTTTTTTTTTTTTTAATAATAAGTTCCATTAATTAAACATGTCATTTATTTAAGATGAGCAAATAATAGTACTACTTCAAAAGTTTAGTTTACCAAAAATTTAGTATTGCAATAATGTATAATATGATAAGAATACGCATTGAAGAAAACCATATCACTAGCTTGACAAACAAATCAAAGGGTTTTGGTTGCAAAACTTATGAACCAAAAACTAAATTAAAACAAGTATCAAACCAGTCAAAATTGGTCCGAACCTTAATTAAAATCTAAATAAGTTCAAGTAGAAAATTATGATCCCCATTTAGAACTCATGGATGGGATCTACTTCTTGTGATAGGGGGAAAGAGTACAAATGCAATAATTTCTCTTTAACTATAAGTATACATAAATTGACGTATATTAATTTTGTCAATCATGTCAAGTCATATATTTATGAAGGGTTATCAGTTCCTCATTTTTTGGTTAGTATTACTATTTTAAAAGAAATAGAGTATACAACAATTATTTAATAGAGAAAACTTTTCATAAAATATTGATTTATTTTTAAATTGCAACTTTTGTGTTAAGATTATTGCCACAATCTTGATGTGACAAACTATGAATGGTTATCTATAACTTTTACATAGACCTTTCTATTTTTAGTTGGTCACATCAAAATTGTAAAATTTATGATACAAGAATTATATCGACAAATTTTCTCTAAAATATTACATAGACAACATGCTAGGAATTTCTTCTTGGCCTTTTCAAGCACTTCCACTTTGCATTGTTTAGGGCATTTGGATGTTTCTTTGGCATTATACATGTAACATGTCACTGACGTTT
This sequence comes from Quercus lobata, assembly GCF_001633185.2. NCBI lineage: Eukaryota > Viridiplantae > Streptophyta > Magnoliopsida > Fagales > Fagaceae > Quercus > Quercus lobata. The sequence goes on from NC_044905.1 coordinate 1,130,685, forward strand.
TTATTAATTTGTTAAAATTGATTAGAAGCGCAGATTTATTTTTAAAAACTCACCAAACACACCAAACGCATACATAACTAATCAAACTACCAAAAAATTTCACACGATGTTTTAAGAGCATTGATCTATTTGGGGTAGAGTATGATCTATTTGAGGGACCACACTAGGTTGGTATGGAACTTGCAATGTCATTACCCTCATAATAATTATTATTTTTAGTTTGAGTTTAAGCGTGTGTTTGCATAGAAATGAAGTTGCGTTTTGCTTTTTGGTTGGGTCTTATAACACTGTTCACAGTCCAGCTAAACTTGTGAAAACGCAAATTTCTAGGTAAATCTTGGGTCCCAAAGCACTATTCATAACTTAAAAATTATTTTGCTATAGTGTTTTCAATAATAAGTTTTCAGTTTTCAGCAAAATAAGTAGTATCCAAACAGACTCTAAGATTCCAAAAAGAATTGGTCATAAGCATTTTTTATATCACAATAATTGGTTATAAACTAGTTTGATATAAACGAAGGGAGAAGTTAACAAATTCCTTAAGAACATTAGTTTAGAAAATATTTTTAGAAATGTTTTATTTAAAAAAAAAAACAATTGACTTTTTTTTTTTTTACAATTGTATTTATTTTTTATAAAAGTGTTATTAAAATTTTTATAAAATGATTCATTAACAAATATTGTAGGGTCACGTTTTGCAACCTAAGCCCAAAATGTATAGGATCTTGGACCAGTGAGCCCGGTACAATAAATTTGTAGAGAGTGGGACGAAGAGCTAGGTTTTAGTGCATGAGCAACAGCTAACATGGTGTTTATCACAGTGAAGCCAGGATGAACTGGGTTTATCATGGAGGATTGGTTTTCGGCACGGATCGAGGAGCTTTTTCTGGAGCCTCTGGAGTGATAGGGGTTTCAGCCCCCCTTTTCTGCCTCCCTTCACCCTTTTTTATAGTAGTTTTCTTCTTCCTGAATTGGGTCCATAGTGCAGATACTTGTCCCATTAGCCCTCCCCTCAAGTTGTTGAGAGTGGTTGTAAAGGCAGAAGAGCATGGCTACATTAGGTATAAGACACTGAATGCAATAATGGCAGCAGAGTGATTGTAAAGGCAGAGAAGCATGGTTATGTCAGGTGCAAGGTACTAGATGCAATAATGGCAGCTTTTCCCTTAGACATTTCTCTTAGACATTTCCCTTTTCTCCATTGTCATTTTCTGTTTTAGTACTTTTCCTGTTCTATAGAGTGACCCGGAGTGCCTCTCTCAATGATAAGCCATTTCCTTGGTCCTCAGCTATACCTGGCCGAGGAGGGATTCTTCCCATGGCCGAGGAGGGGTTCTTCCTTAGAATGGGCCCTTGGCCCAATGTAGATGTTGACATGGACTTCCCGGTCTTTTACTCCCCATAAATATTATAAGGACATCCGTTAACGGGACCTATAAACGAATAATTTATACTTATTAATATTATATGTTCATTAAAAAAAGGAACTTGAATGATTTCCTCTTTCTCCAACTCCTAATAAACCCCATTAGGTTTTTATAAGTGGATTTTCAAATTTCAATTGCTAGTAGGTTTCAAATTATAGTAAGACATGGTTAATCATTGAACTGCCCATTTTTGTTGCCATTTGAGACGAGGAATCTAATCAGATTAACTAACCTTCTGATGTCATTCTGGGATAAAGATTATTTTTAAAGATAGCGATGAATTTACTCAACAACCCGGGGAAATGAATATCTAACGTATAAAAATATATATATTGAAGAATACTTACGTAAGTGAAATCGTAGCTCAAACTCTTTCTCTCTATACCCCCAAGCATTTTGTACATGGGTTGGTGTCAATTTAGTTACAAGGCTTTTGACGCCAGATATTTTTATCAAGTATTAATAAATAAAAATGTTAGGTAAGAGTATATGTTTAGTTACTAAATTTGAGTCAAGTTTTATGTTAATCTTTAAAATTTGAGAGATGCTACATCTACAACATTTCTACAACATTTTTACAACAAATCATAGGTGGTTAGTTGTTATTGGTTTAAATTTCAAATTAATGCTAAGATTACTTTTTTGTCCCAACAATAACAACTAGTAACAATTTGCCACTTAGGATTTGTTGTAAAATTGTTGTAAAAATGTTGTAGACATATCATTTCTCAATTTAAAAAGTTTATTTTGACCATATAGAAAATTAATGACATATTGAATTAATCTTTTTGTATTTTTGTTATTATAAATCTCGCTTACGTGACAAAATTGGGAAAGACACATGGTGTTTTGTTATGATGGCAAAATTACGTAAAAATTTGATACATTTTCGTTTCTAAAAAAAAAATTGATACATTTTCAATTATCGGAAGACTAATAAAATAAAAAATCTTTTGACAAAAGTAGAACTTAACCCAAATTATAATTTTGGAGACTATAGGTTGAACAGCAGTACAGGACAATAAACATTGACCAATTTTCCTAAAATCATTAATTGATTCAAATGGGCTTTCATATCCAAAATGTTTACTTCCGTGACTATCTTGATAGTGATACTTAACGGTTCATCAAAAAAAGATAGTGATACTTAACACATTCTGAGTCTCATGCCATGCCAGCATTTACTCACTTGATTGGGCATAATAACTGGGCTTGCCCTAGAAACTTTGGGCTCTTTATTCAAAAATTCTAAAGATCGTGGTGTGAAGCTCAGTAGTCAATTCAGACTTAAAGCTGAGCCATTTATTTTGTATTGAACCACACACTTGGGCTTGACATGGGGAAGTGTAAAAGCTAACTTCACCTGCCTTTTTACTCCTTTTGGGTTGCAACTTGCAATATATCCACACAAAAAAAGAAAAAAGAAAAAAAAAAGAAGCCAAAATTAGAAATTGTCTTTTTTGTAATCCTTTCCTTTTTTTTGGATGGACCTCTTCTAGGTCTAACTCAAAAGTTGTAAAAGATCAAATGGTAGGTTCAAGTTTACCTTAAATGATAAAAAAAAAAAAAATAAAAAAAAAATTGAAATTAAATCTCCTTTATATCCAAAAAGCCACTTATTGAAATTTTGGTTTAATTATAAGAACAATGTTTTTTTTTTTTTTTTTCTTCTTTCCACTGTATATCTTCAAAACTTTCAACTAAAAACTAATCACTGTTCACGACAGGTGGACCTTAGTGGGGTAAATCGCTAGCCAAAAGAGTTTTTTCAAAGTGCAAGTACTCGGACTCGAATTGGGGAGCACACCCAGTCGAACCTAGGACAAGCACTTTAAGACCAAGTGTCCAACCAATTGGCCAACCCACCTAGTTTATAAGAACAATCTTGGAATAGACATAGTAGGTTCAATCACATCGTTTATGTATGTATGAGTGTGTGTGTGTATTGTATTTTGAGATCTAGTACGGATAAAAGTGCGGTGTTACACACATTTGCATAAATTGAAATCATTTATTGATTAGTAAGTTTAAATAGTTGAATGAAAGTCTAGAGTTTCTATTAGACCCGACAAAAAAAATTTCTAAAGGTGAAGTTCATCATCTTGAGTTTGATCACACAAGAATTAAGATCAAGTGCAATACTCTCTTGAGTTTGATCACACAAAGATAGAGATTAGATGCAATTACCTACTTCTCTCTCACAAATTTTTTTTTTTGTTAAAACTTTCTTTACTTTCTTTTTTTTTTTTTTTTTTGGTTTCCTATAGGGTTTTTGGGCCAGCATATGCACACCTCGAAAAATCTCTGCTCGCGGTGGGAGCCTGCTGTTGGCCACAAGGTGTTGCAGCTGTTGGGACTTTGTTAACTTTCTAACTTTAACTTTTTTACTTCTTTTTAATATTTTTAATTTAATGATTGAAATTGAAAGTTTCTTTTTACAACCCTTAACCTCATCCATTAATTGCAATTGCATTAGGTGTTGATCTCAATCCACACACATGCATGGTCTTCTAAGTTTGGTGTAACTGGAATGTGACATCAGAGGGGAAACACAAAATGCATCAATCCTCAAATGAAAAGGAACATCTTTTTGCCTTTTACGGAACTTGTTATGCCACAATTGATTCCAAACTTCAGACGTGGGTTGATTGCCTGATTTCACTAAAATACAATAATCATTCTATTCAAGCTAAGATGATTCTATTATCTTTCAAATGAATAATTTTTAGGTATTTCTAGAGTACAGAGAATAGTGCTTCTTTCTCTCACATTTATGATGGGGTCCATTATGAATGTGAGAGGAAGGAGCACAATTTCTTTGTACTCCGAGAGTATCTAAAAATTTTCCAAAATCTTGATTACTATTGCATAATGATCACATAATGTGCAGATTTCATGCATATCCCAATTTCTTCTAGAGTGATCAATCAAATTAGCAATGATCAAATTCCATTACAAAGGTGTTACTTGAACAGTACAAAATAAAAGACACTTTTTTTTAAGGACACATTCATAGACATAGAGTGAAGCATTTTTTGGACCATGGTTGTTAGATAGGTAGTGTGGGGGCCCGAGGACCGAGGAAAGGGTTGTAGAACTATAGAGTGGGTATTGGGGCATTACATGTCCGAAAAGGGAGGTTACCCGAGGATAAGAGGAGAAGAGGCAAAAGGTTCCTAGGAGCTTCAGGTGGGAAGGATTGGTTGAAGAAAGAGAATCATGAGGAGTAGGGGAAGTTTCTAGCAAGAAGTAGTTTGTTACCTCCGCATTAAATGATGGGCAACAGCTTTATCAGCTGCATTGATGAGGAAATGACCTGAACAATGTAATTCATAACTAAGCAACTCTTTCTACCACCTTCCTTAGATGTTTAAAGGGACAGGTGTCGCTAGGAGAAATTTGTTAGGTAAAGATAGGGGTTAGGATGTGAAGTGGAGAGAGTATATAAGAAAAAGATGGTTCTCATAGAAAGGGGATTGGACACAAATATCAAAAGAAAAAGTAACAAGAAGAATATTGAGAGAAGAGAGTGAGCAATGTATATTTCTGTGTATCATTGGCTTACTCAGGCAGTCTTGTACTTAGACATTTGCTCACAAATTCTATAATATAATGTCTTTTTTCCTTATTTCCATCCTCGGGCTAGGCCCTCTCTTATTGTTTGATTCCCTCTCTTACAAATCTATTCATTTGGGTCATAGTTGAACTGTATAAACCCACTGTTCTAAATGGGCCTAGGCCGCCAAATTTTTTGGTCCTTACAAATTGGCGCCATCTATGGGAAACCTCAAGGTGCTGTGGAGTTGTCCTAAGGAGTCATGGCTAACGTAGGTTGGGATAGGGAAGAATTGGTTGGCTCACAAAGGGAGAACCAATTTGTTAACTTGGAGCGAAGGAGAGATAGGCAATGCACTCCAAGCGTTATGGTAGAGTCTTACCACGCAGACTGTACTGAGCAAAGTCATTCAAGGACAAGGATTCATGTCTCACATGATCAGGAGACACAGAAGTTGCAACAGGAGATAAATCACCTGCACAGAAAGTTGAGATGTAGGAAGCGTGATAGGAGAAGTCCACCATCATCACCAAGTGATAGGTTAGGGGGAAGCAGGGATTGCTCATATCGCCATAGGTCCAGAACTTCGTCTAGTGAGTCCTACTTTGCGTCTTTAAGCCAGGATAAGTTGAAAAAGAATAGAAACAGGCATGAGAAGGGGTCTTCCCACCGTGGCATGGGGAATGATGCAATGAGTAAAGCCCTATAGCAAATTTCTAAGTTACCTTTTATTAGGAGAATTAACAAGGCCAGGCTCCCTCATCGGTTTCCCTAGCCAACTTTCACAATTTACAATGGGAGGACTGATCCCATGGAGTATGTCAGTCACTTTAACCGGAAGATAGCAGTTCATTCTGGTAATGAGGCTCTCATGTGCAAAGTTTTCCCCTCCAGCCTTGGGCCAATAACTATGCGTTGGTTTGATGCCTTGGAGAAGGGATCAATAGGGTCTTTTGAGGGGCTGACGAGGGCATTCGATGCTAAATTTATAATGTGCAGTAGGGTCCCCAAGCTAGTAGATTCTCTATTGTCTATGGCGATGAGGGAAGGAGAGACCCTCAAGACTTACTCGGATAGGTATTGGGAAACTTATAATGAGATAGATGGGGACTTTGACGATATGTCAATGAGAACCTTTAAGGTTGGCCTCCCTACAGAGCATGAGTTGAGGAAGTCATTGAAGTCTGCTTTGAATATGCGTCAGCTTATGGATCGTATAGATAAATATAAGTGGGTAAAGGAGGATCAAGTACAGGGAAAAGGTAAAGTTAAGATGTTCCTAAAAAAGAAGGATCCTTGGGGAGAAATACATCATAATAATCGGCCTAGAAGAGATTTCTCTAATCAGATGTCATCCACGGGGGCCTAATTGGCCAATTTTCTGTTTAAAGAGCCAGTGTATCAAATATTGGAGAAGATAAAAAATGAGTCATATTTCAAATGACCCAATAAGATGGGTGAAGGATTCATCTAGAAGGAACCAAAGCCTTTATTGCCATTACCATCAGGATAGAGGACATACAACAGAGGACTGCAGGACCTTGTGTGATCACTTGAATCAATTGGTGAAGGCAGGGAAGCTCAATCAGTTCTTACATTGGCTTACAGGGCAAATCGGACACTCGGGAGTTGGGTTTCATAAGGATGGTGTTCCTCGCCTAGCGTTGGGCACTATTAATGTGATTTTTGCCAAGCTAGGGAGTGATGTTGGGGTGAGTTCTAGGGTCATGTCTATGGTTGGGGGCCCTGACATAGAGACCAGAGACCAGGCCCCTAAGAGAGCCAAAGTGATGGCCACCCCTACCTTGGGTTTCTCTGAGGAGGATAAAGAGAGAACATTCCAGTCACATGATGATACTTTGGTGGTTACCATAAGGATCGGTGGATATGACGTAAAGAGGGTACTAGTTAAACAGGGAAGCAGAGTAGAAGTCATGTACCATGACTTGTATAAGGGGTTAAATTTTGAAACTCGAAGACCTGGAAATGTATGATTCACCCTTGATGGGTTTTAACGGGAGGATGGTAATCCCCCGTGGAATAATAAGGTTACCCGTGCAAGCTGGGGTCGAGGAGGTGCATGTGAACTTTTTTGTGGTTGAAGCCTACTCCCCTTACACAACTATCTTAGTTAGACCCTAACTTCATGCTATGGGTGCAATGTCTTCAACCTTGCCTCTGAAAGTCAAGTATCCCACTCGAGGGAGAGTGGGGGAGCTGGTTGGTAGCTAGGCAATGGCTAAACAATGTTTGGTGTCCGTAATTACAAAGCATCCTACAGATCCTGTTATGGCAGCAAAGGATCAAGTTCCATAGTAACTAAAGGGCTCTGTAAGGGGCAGTAGTCCAAGGCATGTGGAGAGTCATCCGAGGAGCTGAAGAAGGTGGTAATAAGGCAGGATGAGGGGCGATATTTTCAAGTGGCGTATGTGTGTGGACTTCACTAATCTGAATAAGGTTTGCTCGAAGGACCCTTTTCCCCTCCCTAGGATTGATCAGTTGGTGGATGCAACAGTGGGGCATCCTCGGATGATTTTTTTGGTTGCCTTCCAAGGGTACCATCAAATACCTTTATCACTGTTTGATAAGGAGAAGACAGCTTTTTGTGCTCCTAATGGGAACTACCACTATCGAGTGATGTCATTTGGCCTTAAGAATATAGGATCCGCGTATCAAAGAATGGTGATGCGGATATTTGTGTCACAAATTGGGAGGAATATGGAGGCCTACATTGATAACATGGTGATAAAGAGAAGGTAGGTAGTAGAACATTTGGCGGGTTTGGGAGAAGTATTCTCAGTGTTGAGAGAACATAAGCTACGCTTGAATGCATCCAACTGTTCTTTTGGGGTTAGTTCGGGAGAGTTTCTAGGCTACATGATAATGCACCGAGGGATTGAGGTCAACCCCGATCAGATTAGGGTTGTTAACGGCTTACACCCTCCTCGGAATCCCAAAGATGTTCAACTAGTAGGAAGCTTGGGACAGCTACGTCTATTAAAGCCAGCCAAGGGTCTCTGCCTCTAATGACGTTCTTTGGGCTTTGAAAGCATTTGGTGAGAGGCTTGTATCCGAGAACGACGTGAACAGTTTAGAGTTGACCATCCTTTGTGCAGAACAATCTTTGACTTGAGGATCCGGTTTAGGTCTGCAAAGTTCACCAGATGCTTGGACGGGGTAGTTTGGTATTCATCTGCCAATGAAAACAATAGGAATTATAAAAAAAATAAAATAAAATAAAATAAAACTTGTAAGAGTTAGGCAAGATCCTATATGTGTCTATGGTCCTTGGGAACCCTACTTGGTTCCCTTTCCCGAGTAGGACAGTGCAATCCGTCATGCCAGTCTCCCGAGACAATAAGGAAGTCCTTGTCCATACCTTTGCTTGAGTCAGGTAGGTAGGAGATTAACCTAACAAAAGGAACTCTACATTTAATGTAGTATTTAGTTTTTCTCCCTTTTGACAGTTGTGTACCCAGTTTACGTCATACCATGTTAGGTTGGTCCCCATTTTTCTGTTTAGCATGTCTATACATCCGAGGACCCTAAAGACATTTGGGGAGCATTGGGTGGGGGTGAGCCTGTAGTTCATTAGGTAGTCTCGAGTGACCCTTCCTATGGGAATTTCCATCTCATCTTCTATGAAGGCGATTATTGAAATGACTACGGAGCCAGTAGGCCTGTTCATGACCAGCCATTCACCTGTTTCACAGTGTTGGAGTTCAACATTGTTAGGGATCCTATACTGCACCCTAAATGTGGCCATGCTTTCGAGAGTATCTACTAGCTTAGCAAATCTACCCATGGAGTTTTATGGTAAGATAAATGTAAATCCGTGCAAAAGAAAAATGGGAATATGAACACACCTATGAGCAATGAAAAGATTTCTCCTCGGGAAGCTGCTTCAACACAAATCGCCAATTTGCATAAATGAGGTAAAGCCAGCCTTAAGTCCTCCTTATATAGGGGTGAAAAATAAGCGATAATTTTCCTGCTCATAAGTGAGGAGAAACAAGGACCGTAGGATCCTCATCGCATCGTAGAACGTGGAGGGACAAGCAACCGCCTAACACCATAAATACGAGATCGTGGATTCCGAAGCGCTAGGAGTGTGTTGGAGACAGGTGAAAGGATGTTACCACGTGGGAATGCATGTGGTACGTGTGAGATCAAGTCTTGTAACTAAAACCTTGCTTTTATCTCAGAATTAATGGCAAAGTTTTAAGGGGCTATTATGAGGGCCTGAAGACCGAGGAAAAGGTTGTAGAAATGTAGAGTGGATATTGGTGCATTACATGTTCGAAGAGGGAGGCTACCCAAGGATAACAGGAGAAGAGGCAAAAGGTTCCTAGGAGCTTCAGGTGGGAAGGATTGGCTGAAGAAAGAGAATTATGAGGAGTAGGGGAAGTTTCTAGCAAGAAGTAGCCTGTTGCCTCTGCATTAAATGGTGGGCAGCGGTTTTATCAGCTGCATTGATGAGAAAGTGGTCTGAATAGTGTAATTCACAGCTAAGCAACTCCTTCTACCACCTTTCTCAGATGTTTAAAGGGACAAGTGTCGCTAGGAGAAATTTGTTAGGTAAAAATGAGGGGTTAGGAAGTAAAGTGGAGGGAGTATATAAGAAAAAGATGTTTCTCATAGAAAGGGGATCGATCCCCTTTCTATGAGAAACATCTTTTTCAACTAGAAGTTCCATCAAATAAAGGCTATGATGCATGAAACTTCCTCGTCTACATACTGCTCAATTGGTTGCATAAATTACCCAAATAAGTAGCCTCATTTATTGTGTGCAATCAAAGTAATCTTCAACAACTCAAAAATGTTACAACTCAGTACCAAATTAGCACATTATACAATTTTAAATGGAAGGGACGAAGGGTGGTGGAACTATCAATTCAATTGAAAGGCTAGGATTCTAGGAATCCTCTTCTAATCTTCTCTTCGCCAGACTACTTTGACTAATGCCTAACATGACTTCCTTTTTAGATCCAAGGGTCAGACAAGACAGAGCAAAAAATTAACATAGGAAAACCATAAAACGATTGAATTAGACATCCACACCTTACTACTAGTGAATAGGAGTTCTTCTCCATGCTCATTCCTCCAAAAAGTTACCTGTCCTCCATGTAAGCTAACCTATATCACCAAAAGAGAAATCATCAAATCTCTAAGCCATTAATTACCCACAATCAAACAGAAACTATATATGCTACACAGCATGCATTTTCCTATTAAGTATTGGTTTATTAAGAGTACATTGAATTTTTTGCTTCAATTGAACCAACACGAGGATGAACGGAGAGTTCTCACCCGTGCTGAAGCGCCTTGTGGGTTCCGAAGCAAGAACTGATTAATCTCATTCCAGTCCTTTGTGATTTCAGTTGCTGCCCTATAATCCCATATTGCTGCCGAATGCCACATCTTGAAACATAGCCAAAATTGCAAATTTTTTCCCTCTCCTACTATAATTTGAACACTCCTCTGGACTTCTAAGCTAAAATTGAAACTCTCCAAACACAAAGAACACTAAGACTAATGAATGAAAAGAAGCACAAAGTTCACCATAAGAGTTGAATTATATGTGATAAAACTTTGGTCTTGTGACTTGAAGCAAAACCCAATTCCCAATGTAACTTTCCTAATCTTTCATTGCCTCCATCCCTCAGATCTAATAAAACAACTCACACCCCAAAATGCTAATATCTAAGAAAATGCCACTGAAACCCTATAATTCAAATACAGAAACTTCAAAAGTGGACCATTTGGCAGCTGAATAGAAAACCCTTCCAACACCGAAATTTCACAAAGAAATCCCCAGAAGCTTGCCATATTTAATCAAAACAAAGACAATCAAACTTACTCCTAAAGTCAAAAACCAAATTTTATGAATATCTTTTTATCCTAAAATTCAAACTTTGCTACTGAAACAAAACTCAATTCCAATTTCAAAAACCCATCAAATAAAAAAACTAAAGAAAATACCAAAGCTATCAAGAAGTATAACTGTAATTACCTCAGTACCAAACAAGACCAAGTTCTAAGAAAACCCAACAGATTTCAAAACCCAGAAAAGTTCAGGAATTTCAGAAGTAAAAAACCTCTACAGAACTACCCTATTTGAATTAAAATGTTCAAAATTGTTTCTTTGGGAGGTAAAATGTTCAAAAATGATATTAAACTAGTGCCCATTGAACAACTTCAAAAAAAAAAAAAAAAAACGAACTTTATGCATTAAAAAGAAAGATTGAATGTGAAAAATCGTAGTGTTATTTGGTTCGATTAAAAAAAAAAAAGAAAACACAGAGGGACAGAAATGGATGAGTCTGAGTTTGGATTGAAAATGACTGAAATATGGAAAATGAAATCGGAAACGAAAATGGAAAATGAAACTTACATTCGAATCGTCGGGAAAGGAGAGAGTGCTGTGAAGGCGAACGGTCTCCGGGAAGGCGAACGGTCTCCGATTCGAAGGAAGGCGAAGGGTCGCCGGTTCAAAGGAATGCGAAGGGTCGCCGGGACGGCGAACGGTCGCCGATTCAAAGGAATGCGAAGCGTCGCCGGTAAGTCGAATGGTCGCCGATTCGAAGGAATGCGAAGCGTCGCCGGGAAGTCGAATGGTCGCCGATTCGAAGGAAGGCGAAGGGTCACCGGTTCAAAGGAATGCGAAGCGTCGCCGGGAAGTCGAATGGTCGCCGATTCGAAGGAAGGCGAAGGGTCGCCGGTTCAAAGGAATGCGAAGCGTCGTCGGGAAGTCGAATTGTCGCCGGTTCGAAGGAATGCGAAGGGTCGCCGTTGAGCTTAATCGGCGACGGTTGGCTCTTAACGGAGCTTCATCGGCGACGGCTAAGCTTCATTGGCGACGGCTAAGCTTAATCGCGACGGTGGGTCTTAATCGCGTCGGTGTTTGGCTCTTTGTTTTTTTTTTTTTTTTTTTGACCAAAATATGGCAGGTGTGTTCTTATGGTTTTTAGTTTGTAGCACTAAAAAGTGTCACAATGCTGTGAACTTTATAAGAGATTTTTTTTTTTTTTTTTTTTTTTTTTTTTTTTTTAAGTAATGCTGTGTGATTTAGTTATTTTATTTGTTTAAACTCTAAAAACTTTAGAGTTTTTTTCTTACCGAAATATGCTTTGAAGAGAGTTTGTGGCTCTGTTGAAAAAAAAAAAAAACTCTAAAAACTTTTGGTGCATGTGCTGGGTATTGAAATTGGGCTTTGAAGTCTTTAGTGACGAATTCTAGTTTCGTCACTAAAGACTGGGCTTTGTTAAGATTTTTAGAGACGAAATTCATATTTCGTCACTAAATTATACTTTTTGTGACGAATTATGATTTCGCCACTAAAAACATATAAGTGCACAACTATTATTATTTTTAGTGACGAATATTTTTCGTCACTAATTCTTCCTTATAGTGACGAAAGGATTTTCATCACTAATACTATCCATAGTAATACCTACAGTGACGAAATATTTCGTCACTAAAAATTTCAACTTTTAGTGACGAAATATTTCGTCACTATAGATTAATTAAATTCGCGCCAAAATTTCCCTCTATTGGCGCCCATTTTTCAGATCACAATAGTGACGAAATTTATTTTTCATCACTAAATGTTATAATATTTTTCATTATTAGTGACGAAATTCATATTTCGTCACTAAAGCTATATTTTTAGTGACGAAAAATATTTCCTCACTAATTTTCGTCACTAAAAATACATTTTGTTGTAGTGATCAGACACAAATATCAAAAGAAAGAGTAACAAGAAGAACACTGAGAGAAGAGAGTGAGTAGTGTATATTTCTGTGTATCATTGGCTTCCTTGGGTAGTCTTGTACCTAGACATTTGCTCACATATTCTATAATACAACACCTTTTTTCCTTATTTCCATCATTGGGCTAGGCTCTCTCTTGTTGTTTGATTCCCTCTCTTACAAATCTATTGATTTAGGCCATAGTTGAACTGTATAAACCCATTGTTCTAAGTGGGCCTGGGCCACCAGATTTTTTAGTCCTTACAGGTAGATAATGAGAAAATAAATGATGATATTTGAATTACAGTCTCATAAAAGTCGTTTAAAAAAAAGTTATGAAAGTAGGATATTTTTATTTGTTTATTTATTTATTTTAGAGAAGGAATGAGGACATCCTTGTAGGCTTGCACACACATTTTTTTTTTGGGTTTACTTATACACTGCTCTACAAAAGACACTTATATTGAAATCAAATACTCACTTTGTTAACCTCTAAAGAAAAAAAATAATCATTCAGTGTATTGCCTTTTACCTAAAAATTTACAAGTTTCCGTAACTATATAACTATATTAATATTATTATTATTGTAAGAGCTAGAAATGTAAAGGCCCAAACCCACTTAGAATAGTGTTGTTTGGATCTTCAAGACCAAACCCAAACAATGAATTTTTAATAGAGCGGGATTCTAAACCAAGTGCAACATTGAAATTGTTCCAAGTCTAAAGCTAATATAGCTTAAGTGAGAAGTAGAAGGAAATGAACCAGGGATTCCAAGAAAATACTTCCTCGGTTAATTCCGAGGATGGGTCTTATATTGATCAATTAAGATGATATTGCTACACAGGGTATTTCTTATTTTAGTATTATTTGTGAATTTCACATAATTTTTTTTATTGTAATTTTATTTCAAATAATTTAACTTTCAGTATTTTAAAATAAATTTATTTTTAAATTTTTTGGTCCTATATTAAGAAAAATTACTAGAAATAATAAGTAATTTTCAAGATGAAAATAAAAAGAAGAAGCTAATATATAAAAGTAAACAAATCAAGCAAGAAGATTGTTGAGAACTTATTAGGAGAGAGAGAGTGTTAGGCACACACAAATGTCGACACTATCGCGCTCATTCTCATGCAAAAAGTCCCAACAAAAGGCTTCTTCTTCCTCCGTTGCCCCTAACCTCTCGTCAAAAACCTCAAAATATGTCGACACTCTCTGTCTCTCTCTCTCCCACATTAGCTCATCGAATTTCGACACGAAACTGTACGCAGAATCAAATTGGAACCAAGCGCACTCCATACGCCACAAAGGCATTAGAATAAATAAACACACTACTAGTTTTCGATCCCCACCGATCACTCCAAAGTCTCTTTTTGAAAAAAAAGCATAAATCCGAGATTCTAGTCATCTCTCTTCCCATGTCATTCATTGAGGTTCATTCTTCGAGACTCTATCTCTCTGTCTCTCTCTTAGTCAATTTTGTTTCTTTTTATTTATTATTAATGATGACGTTTTTGTTTTTGTTCTATCCAGGATCTCTGGTCTCTGCTCTGTCTCGAATGGTTCAGAACAAAACTCCAGACTTTGCCAGGTAAATTCAATTCCCATCACCAAATTGAACTCAATTTCACGAAATTCTTTCCCTTTTGGCTATTGGGTATTCGATCATACAAAAAACCCAATTCAAAAACTCAATTTTTAACCCATATTTGATTCTTTAACTCTGTTTCTAACATCTGGGCATTCTTGTTTTTTTTGCTTTTTTTGGCATCGAACACCAATAAAGACTCGATCTTTAGCACAGTTTCGGAATCTATGTCGAGCGCGAGCTGTAAAGATGGCGAGTTAGAGAATTGCCGAGACGAGTCAACGGCTTTGATTCTCAAACTCGTGGCCATAGCTTCGATTTTGATTGCTGGAGTGGTTGGAATCGCGATTCCACTCGTGGGAAGGAACCGCCGATTCCTTCGTACCGACGGAAATGTGTTTGTTGCGGCGAAAGCTTTCGCTGCCGGTGTAATTCTCGCAACCGGGTTTGTCCACATGTTGTCGGGCGGGTCGGAGGCGCTATCCGACCCGTGTTTGCCCGAGTACCCGTGGTCCAAGTTTCCATTTTCTGGGTTTTTTGCCATGGTGGCTTCGCTGGTGACCCTATTCGTTGACTTTGTTGGGACCCAGTATTATGAAAGGAAACAGAGAGTAATTGAGGAAAAGATCAGGGTCGGGTCGGAGGACCCGGGTTTGGAGAGTGGGATTGTGACGGCTTTGGATGGGAATGGTGGGAAAGTGTTTGGAGAAGAAGAAGGTGGTGGAATCCATATTGTGGGGATGCATGCACATGCGGCGCACCATAGACATTCTCATCCACATGGACAGGATGCATGTGATGGATACGTGAGTGATCATGGACATGGACATGGACATGGGAATGGGCATGGGCATTCTCATGGGATTGATGATGATGAGGAGGATGGGGGTGTTAGACACGTCGTCGTTTCACAGGTATATTTGGGTTTGGTTTTTTGTTTTACTCTGTGTTTTTGTTTGGATGTTCATTAGTGATTTTAATTAGTGCTTTGATTGTTGAGGGTGGGTTAAAAGTGCTAGTAAAAGTGTGGCTGGTTGAGGTGGGCCTATAAATAGTACCCTACCACTTTCAAAAGTAAATGTTGGACCTAGTTTTTCCACGTTATTGGTAGGACCACAGGTCCACAAACATTTGGTTCACTTTTTTTTCAGCAAAAAACATTTGGTTCACTTTTGATAATAAACACACAAACTTTCATGAAACTTTTCATATTGCATAACATGTTATGATAAACTTTCATGATATTTTTTTAAGGTTACACGAATATTGTAATATCACTTTCACATAATAAATATAATATGTTTATTGTATATATTTTTTAATTTTTTTTTGCTATTATTTGACTTATGCTTTCAATAAGTACCTTATTTTGAGAGAGTGAATTTGGAGAATGGTGGTGGTGTTATGGTCCTAATCCTATTGGTTGTGTAGGGTGATTAGGGTCTCATTATTTTGCCAAGTCATAATAAAGTTAAGTGAGCTTGATGAATTCAATTCCTATCCTCTTGTTGACATTGTGTATAGCTCATTCTTTCTTTTTCTCTTTGCTAAAACATCATTGTTGTCTTTTTTTTTTTGATAACTTTGTTTTGGAATGTAGTTTGTCAGTTCATTTCATTGTCCGATTTGGTCAGGTTGGTGATCAAACAAATTTGACGTGTAAGTTTGAAATGCTTCTAATTGGACCAAAACAAATGAATGTCAACAAACTTTTCCTCCTTTCTCGACCCTTCATATTATAAGCCAATTCAGCAATAGCGTATAGTACTTTTACACGGTCGTAAGTAATTTAATTACTGCCCACACCTGCACTGTAGTTGTTGGTTTAGCTTTCAGGCTTTGTTAGTTTCAAAGGAGAACTTTGCCAATGCCTCTCAATGTACCATGTGTTGTAAATTGTAATCTGCATATGCTTTTTCATTGGAAGGATTAGTCTTACATTCTGTATATAAGATGGCTCTGAGAACTTTTAACAATCATTGTGCAGATTGAGTTTCTAGTAGCTACTAATTACTTGACCAATTAAATTGTGTATATAATATTTCCAAACCTATCCTATGCAGGTTTTGGAACTTGGGATTGTATCACATTCAGTTATCATTGGACTATCACTAGGGGTTTCACAAAGTCCATGTACTATAAGACCCTTAATTGCAGCATTATCCTTCCATCAATTCTTTGAAGGATTTGCACTTGGAGGTTGCATCTCCCAAGCCCAGTTTAAAAATCTATCAGCAACAGTGATGGCATGCTTTTTTGCCTTGACAACCCCAGCAGGGATTGCTGTTGGGATTGGCATTGCTTCATTCTACAATCCGTACAGTGTTGGCGCTCTGGTTACTGAAGGCATCTTGGATTCAATGTCAGCTGGCATTTTGGTTTACATGGCTTTGGTGGACTTAATTGCTGCTGATTTCTTGAGTAAGAGGATGAGCTGCAACTTTAGACTGCAACTAGTATCTTATTTTACACTCTTCCTTGGGGCTGGATTGATGTCTTCATTAGCAATTTGGGCCTGATTATTAATATATTTGTTTAGATTTCTCGCTTTTTGTGTGTAATTGTGGCAATGCATCAAAATTCTTTCTTTTTGGTTTCTCTTAGCAAGGAGAGGGTAGGAAGAAAAAAGGTTTGTATTCATAGCTTTTGATTAAAAAAAGAAAAGAAAAAAAAGAATACTCTTTTCTCCGTTCTGTATTGCTGACCAATATATTCCCCCCACGTGATAAATATTGTTTTTAACTTTAATGGTTATTTTGAGTGCTAAATTATTCCAACTCATTTTCCGGTTGCACATGGTTATATTCAGCATTTTGTATGAGCACAGTCTATAAGATTATCACAAAGATCATAGGTAATAGATTGAGACCGTATTTGGATAAGCTCATATCTCCACACCGGGCAGCCTTTGTTCCAGGGAGGAAGGGGATGGACAATGTAATTATAGCCCAAGAAGTCATTCACTCCATTAGCAAGAAAAAAGGAAGAGTGGGGTATATGGCTTTGAAGATTGATTTGGAGAAAGCTTACAACAAGCTTGAATGGAGTTTTATCAAGGACATGCTTATTAGAAATAATCTCCTAGGGGATCTTATTGAAATTATAATGAGTTGTGTTTCGACGGTCTCAACGTCTATTATGGTTAACGGAGATTCCTTAGAGCCGATATACCCCTCAAGGGGAATAAGGCAAGGAGATGCTATCTTCATACTTGTTTATTATGTGTATGGACTACCTTGGGCAGCTCATTGAGGAGAAATGTATGAGGAAGGTTTGGCAACCAGTTAGGGCCTCTCAAAGTGGACCAGCATTCTCCCATCTATTCTTTGTAGATGACCTTGTTCTCTTTGCCAAAGCGGATTATACCAACTGTTTAGCCATTAGGGATGCGCTTGATGAGTTTTGCTGCTTATCGGGCCAAACAGTCAGTGAAGCGAAATCAAGGGTCTACTTCTCACCAAATGTTGATAGGGATACTAGAGAATCGCTATGTGACATCCTTGGATTTGCATCCACTCCGAATCTTGGTAAATATCTAGGGATCCCTATTAAACACTTAGGCACTTCCTCCCAAGACTATAATTTCATTTTGGAAAGGGTTAAGCAAAAGCTTGCGGGTTGGAAAGCTTGTCTTTGGCTGGCCGAGCTGTGCTCATTCAAGCTTCCTTAGCAACTATTCCATCCTATGTGATGCAATGTGCTCATTTACTGGGGAAAATTCTTGATGGTTTATATTGGGTTAATCGGAATTTCCTTTGGGGTTCCTCGGAGACAGTCAATAAGATCCATTGGATTGGATGGCAAAAGGTGACGAGAACTAAGGATGAAGGTGGTCTTGGGCTTCAAACGGCAAAGGAAAGGAATATTGCTCTTCTTGCAAAACTGAATTGGCGATTAAACACTGAAAAAGAAGCCCCTTGGGCTAAAGTTTTAAGAGCCAAGTATGGCAATAGCAGAAGGGTAAATGCTCCTAATGTTGATAGGCTTTCTTGCTCTCGTGTTTGGGCAGCCATTAAAAAAGGTAGGGAGGTCTTCAGCAAAGGAAGTATGTGGATGGTGGGAAGGGATAGTAAACTGAATTTTTGGTATGGTAATTGGACAAAGTTGGGTCCGCTCCGGCAACTCATTCAAGGCCCCCTTCCTAGAGAAGCTCCTAGTTGGGAAGTGAAGGATGTAATTATTGACACAGGGTGGGATTGGAGCCATATGCCATTTGTTTTTCCACCGGAAATTAAATTAATGCTCCAAGCAACCCCGATTCCATTAATAGGAAGGGGTAGTGATAAGATAGCATGGATGCACAATCCTAGAGGGGACTTTGACTTAAAGAGTGCGTATAAACTTGCCATGGGGGTTGATATGAATGTGGGGTTCGATGCTAGCTGGATTTGGAAGTTGATGACATTGCCACGAATCAAAACCTTCTTATGGCAGTGTGCTCATGAGAGCATCGGGGTGAAGACTTGCCTTATGCGAAGGGGAGTTATTAATGATGGTTGTTGCCCCATTTGTCATCAAGAAGCTGAAACAATTTTACATGCTTTAAGGGATTATGCTTGGGCTAAGAATGTATGGAGGCAGCTGGGAGTGCAGTTTTCAAACCATGATTTTTGGTTGCCAAATTTGCAGGAGTGGTTGAACAATAATGCGAAGTCAAGGGACAATCATGCTGGTGTACACATTCCATGGAAAACGATTTTCTCCTTTGCTGTTTGGAACATATGGAAGGGAAGGAATGGTTGTGTCTTTGATAGGAAGAATCCAAACCCGAAGCTGGCCATGGAGATAGTGAATCAAGCGGTGGAGTTTGTGTTCTGCGCTTCATCCCCTAGAGGCCTGACACGCACTATCATAAAGAGGGTTAGATGGGAGAGACCGCCGGAAGGATGGGTTAAACTCAACACGAATGGGGCTGCAAAGGGAAATCCAGGTCTGGTGGGTTGTGGTGGAGTGGTAAGGGATGAAAATGGCAAATGGCTTGCTGGATTTTCAAAGCGGATAGGAATATCCACCAGTTTTGTAGCTGAATTATGGGGGCTTAGGGAGGGGCTTATTTTATGCAGTGACTTAAATGCTCATTTTCTTGTAGTGGAACTTGATGCTAAAGCTGTTGTGGATTGCTCTCTCAACCCAAACTATCACAATAATGTTATCTCACCCATTTTGGATGACTGCATATAGCTGATGCGTCGATTTCGTCAAAATTCAAGTTAGGCATTGCTATCGCCAAGCCAACCGGTGTGCGGATATGCTAGCAAGAATGAGCACTGACCAGAAGCATGATTTTATTTCCTTTGATTGGCATGTGGACATTAGAAACATTGTAGATGAGGACTCTGCTGGGTTATATGTAAACAGAGCATGCTCTGTAACTGATGGTTTTGTTTAGTTTTTAATGAAGCTCGTTTCCAACCAAAAAAAAAGACTTATGCCATCTTGAATGGTCTTGGTCTGTGTGGGTTTTTCCTAAAGCTTGTAGTAATAGGATTCGAGAAAAGGATTACCAAATCTGTGATGTATTCTGGAATGTCAAATCAAATTACATTCAGGTTATCTGTAATTGTTTATATAACCTTGATCAACTTAATATATATTGGATGTGAGACTCTGAAAGTCATTCAATCTAATCTAATATATGATCTATCTGGGATGTTACAACTTAAATAAAAAATGATTTCTTTTATCTTTGGATTATACGGTATTGCATTAAAGAAACTAGCACCCTACAATGGAGCATAATGTAAATCAAAAGTGTCTTTCAAGGACATAAAATATATTTGAGCATCATGTAAATCAAGAGTCTTAGATTTGTTTGATTGGAGAAGTGAAAAAGTGAGTGGATAGAAAATTGGTGAGAGAATGAAAATGTAAAATGATAGAAAAAAATTTAGTTTTTTTTTGTATGTATTTGGATAGAGGTGTAGAAAAGTGAAGGATGAAAAATCCTTTTGTTTGGTTGAGAAGAAAAATAGGAGGATAAAAAATGTAGTTGTATAAATTTACTCTTAAACTCTTATTACATAATATATAAGAAATAATTTATTTATACTAATTAAATAATATAAAAATTAACACACCATACATGTAAATTTATATAATTTATAATTATTATTATTATAGATAATATAATCTATAATATATATATACACACACCATATGGCTGGGTGGAAGCTAAAAATAAAAAAAGCTAGGCAACAAAAAACGTAGAGATCTCTTTTAGATTAAGAAGACATAAGATAGAGATCTTATGAAAGCTACAACGAAAATACTGGACAACAAAAAACCTCATTTGTGCTGTAGAAAGAGAGTGATGACAATAATGGGGAAAAAAAAAGAAAAAAGAAAAAAGAAAAAGAGATAGGGATCAGAGACATTACTGTAGAGAAGATACAAACAAAGCAAGGAGAGGCATTAGACGTGCGGTGAAATGACTGGAGGTAGGTGAGAAGCATCAAAAAATTTGTGGGCAATTTTGTCATTGTGCTGGATAGGCGTTTTCATGCCTATTTTCTCTGTAATTCAGAAAGATGAGTTTTTGGTAAGTCTGGAAAGAAAATATATGGGTTTCAACAAAAAATTTTCATACTTATTCAACCTCAAATCAAACATACCTTAAGGACATAAAGTATAGTATGCCGTTAGGTTGAATCCAAAATTTCACAAATTCTGGCATGTCCCTCCTCTCCCTTACCAAAGTATTGGTATGAATCACCCATCTTTCACCTCAACTAAAACTTTGGCCCTATTATAATCCATTATGTTTGTTTTAATTTGTTTGGTTAAATTATGGTCAATTTGGTGATTTAAGTTGGTATGTGAACAAAACATTAACTTTTGTTTTATTATTAATATTTATTATTAATTTCCTTTTTAAAACATGAAATTTGAGTTTAATTTGATATGGTCTAGTTAATGTATGCCCTTACAGCACACATTAATCATTAATTTTAAAAAAGTTTTTATGGAAAATTGAAAAAAATACAAAAACAAAGAGTTATTTTTTTGTTTTTCTATAAAAAATTTTCTAAAATAGATTGCTAATATATGTCTAAAGACAAAAACACCGTTAATAAATTCTAATTTGATATCATTGATGTGAAAATTGTAAGCGATTTGAAGTTTGATTTGATTCATCATAAATTTTGTTCTTGATTTGATATTAAAATTTAGCCCTACTAAAAGAAGCTATTATTCATGACAACAATTTTAACGTAAAGTTGATTGATAAGTAGTGGACACAATAACTTTGTTTTTTTTTTTTGAGAGGACATAATAACTTTTGCTACCCATTGATTGATGAATGTAAATCTTCTTTCTCATTCTGAGATTCGAGATGGTAAAGTATGGTTGACACAACATTTCATATGTACCAATCATAATAAACTTTAATTGTACAATAACAAGCCCTTCGCCCCTTCCCACGCACTAAGGGTTGGTTTAGGCACGGTTTAATGGGCTGAAATTGATAATTTTTTTATGGAAAATACAGTAAATCGAGGTAAAATTTAGTTAAAATGGTATGGTGAAATTTATGAATATGAATAATATAAAAAAATATAGTGAGATTTGTAGATAGTAATTAAAATAAACTAAATAGTAAAATAAATTGACTTTAAACTCTAGATCCAAATGCAACATAATTGTGAGATAGACATGTGATCTACCAATTTAATACTTAAAACCCAAAAAAAGAAAAGACAAGAGTCTAAAAATAGTTTCAAGGAAAAAAATCCAAATCAACTGAAAAAGACACTAAAACTGAAGCAACAACCCCTTCTTTAACTTAGTTTAGTACTCACTTCCAGAACAAGAAACTGTTTTAAACTCTAAACACTCATCAATATCTCTCAAAACTCAAAAGGAATTGTGGTTTGTGATTGTGAGTTTGTCTTTCTGTCTCTCTGAAACTCTCTGAATCCCAACAAACCAAAATTCACGAAAATGCCACTCTTCTCCAACACTCACACTCACCGTTCCTCTTCTCCTTCTCTCCCAACCTCATACACCTCCAAACCTCTCAAACCTCAAAAACCCAATTCTACCCTTGTCCCCACCAACCTCCCCTTCCCCATTCTCGTCTTTTCACTTCTCTGCTTTATCTTTGGCCTCGTCGGCACTATCCTTGCCGTTTCTGCTCTCCGGCGACCCAGACCCGTGCCCGTTTTCCGATGTGGCAGATCCGAAGACACTTTCCGGGCTTTCTACTCGAAAGGTGACAATGGTGGGGGCTTGGTGGAGCGGCCTAAGCAACTTGGGTTCGTTGGTATTCACACCGGGTTTGCATCCTCCGATCGTCGCTTGGCTTTGAGGGAGACTTGGTTTCCTTCTGACGCAGATGGGCTTTTGAGGTATCTCAGCTTTTTGTTCAGCTAAATTGTTGTTTTTTGGAAAATGGGTTGTGATCAGATTGTGCGTTGGCATTGCAAATGGAAATCAATGGTGGGTTTTGCTTGCATGTGATTGTTTGTTCTTTCTTGATCTGAATTTAATTGAACTGCTTTTCAAGTAAGTAAGTTAAAATCGTAATGGGATTGTTCAGTGTCACTCAAATAAGTTTGGAGAGAGAAGATTTTACAAAAGTTAAGGTGGCATGGTTTGATTGGTGTTAGTAAAAGTAGTAAAAGGATTCTCTCCGTTTAAAATGGATCCATCTCAATGATTTCATGGTTCAAAAATAAATATTACAAATTTAAAGGTGTATTAAGTATGTACATATCTAAAGCTGTATTCAATGTCGTCATTTAAAATTTGGCACTTTGTGTACAGTGTACTGTTTGATCCAAGAAATAAAACCTTAACAAAACTTGCCACATCAACTGTTATGAAAAGGACCAAGAAAAGTTTTGTATTCTTACTCAAGAAGAAAGTGGAATGTTACTAACATGAAATATTGAGAAGCAATTACTAGCTTAAAAATTGTTAGTTTCTTTGTCTTCAGTTACGATTAAATAAATGTACTTGGTTTAGTGGAGTGGATGTTATTGGTTTCTTGTAACTCCTACAAAGAAGAAAACGAGTTAAGATTAAACAACTTAAGGGTTTTATCTGCTGAATTCCTGCTACCAGACTGAGAGCATTACTTATTTTTCGCTTGATCATTATGAAAAATACTCTATATGTGCTTATTTATTTGTTTGTGTATGGTCTGGACGAGGATTTTGTGGATTTTAGTTGAAATTCATGGCTAATGCTTTTCTTCCTTATGCGTATCACTTACACTTTGTTCAAATGCACACGGAATCTCTCTCTCTCCCTCTCTCCTTCTATATGAACCTGGTGTTATTTTCATGAAAGCTAGAGTATTTTTACAGACATTGCATGAACCTTCTCTAGTTGTTGGGTTGGTAGCATCATTGGTACTGGTAGGCACATTTTTTATAAACATACCACACTTACACTTTTCTTCATTCATTTTCCACAACAAGAGTTCCCAAAGAAATCCTGGAAATGTGTAAAGTCACTCAAGTAGCCTTATTGTTTTATGTTCTTAATCCTTCTTTCTTGTCAGTGTGGAGTTGGTGTTTAAATATGATGCTCCATTGTGCCTTTCTAAAAGAACACATTTGTGTTAGGTTAAACTTTCTCCATGTTTGCCAGAACTAGTTTTCCTGTCCAAGATATATGCTGTTGAAGTTGTCAATGGAAATGCTTCATTACTGTTGTAAAACATGTGATGCTTTTCTTTTCTATTTTAACTCACTATAAACCCCTCTTCCATTCTTTTTTCTTGTTTAACTTATCACAACTTTAATAATTTCTGCAATTGCATAGTCACTTCATTTTCATTTTTTATAGGTTGGAACAAGCTACTGGAATAGCTTTTAGGTTTGTAATTGGAAGATCAAAAAATGCAAAAAAGATGGCAGAGCTTCATAAAGAGATGGAGAAGTACAAAGATTTCATGGTTATTGATGTTGAGGAAAACAATTTAAACCTTCCCTACAAATCGTAAGGATTGTGTATATGTACTAATTGTCATGTTGATAAGTGGATATTCCTGGAAGCTTATGTAATATTTCCTTTTCCCCTGCCTTGTAGCCTGGCATTCTTCAAAGCAGCCTTTGAGCTTTTTGAAGCTGATTATTATGTCAAAGTTGATGATGTCATTTATTTACGTCCAGGTACATTAAAATGCGTATAGATCCTTTAATAATGGTCTAATTGCAATGTAATGCTGTTGATGCTATACAAACATTCTTATAGAATGCAATGTAATGCTGTTCCCATAATATGTCAGATCGGCTAGCAATTCTTCTAGCTAAGGAGCGAACACATCCACTGACTTACATCGGATGCATGAAGAAAGGACCAGTGATCACTGACCCTAAAATGAAATGGTATGTGGTTTTCCAAATTATTAGTTGACAATTTATTTTTTTGTGATTGCTTATTTACTTTTCTGAAATATGTATCTGTATGCTTACAATTTATCAGTGGGTTTATAATCACACAAATTTCAGGTATGAGAAATCAGGACATCTGATTGGAAATGAATACTTTTTGCATGCTTATGGTCCTATGTATGTTCTTTCTGCAGAGGTGGTAGCTTCACTGGCAGCTGCTAGAAATAACAGGTCTGTGAACTTTGCCTCTATTAATTTCTTTACGTTACTTGTTATTTTCTTTTTGCCAGTGATTGCTGTTTTGCATTATCTTCCCAGAGGATGTCTTCATCCATCAGATAAAAGTTATCCTTTATAATCTACATATACACATGTCTGTGTATATGTGTTATATTTGATAAATAGATTTGTTCTTTACATATGGAGTTGGGCATAATTTTTAAAAATCAAGTAAACCGCTTTTCTCTGCTGGATAGATTTTTTAATTACTTGTAGGTCCCATTGTATCTGGTAATTACTGGCCTTGTTTATCATGCATCCGTTCTATAATGTGTTGGTCCATCAAAATTGATTGTTTGCTTGATTCAAACAATTAGAGGAGTAAAAGATAGTTCATTGATGATCATATCCACAATTCAAAATTTCCAATTTGAACTAGGGTACAGCTTTGAAAGCCAAAATATTTTCCTAAGTCTATACATTTATCTGTATGGAAATATTATTCCTGTAATTTCATGGTCAAGATACGATATTTAATAAAAGTATGCATGCCCTAGGTGTGGGTTAACTGTTATAAATGATTTGGGATATATGGTTATATATATATATATATATATATATTATAAGAGGGAGGAGGGAAATTTATAAAAGCCACCCCGCAGAAGGGGGTTGTCAGGGTGTTGGTCCCTCCCTCCGCCAGTGCAGATATGCATGTAACATATCTATGTTTTGGTTAAGGGGGTCATCAAGACAAGCCAAGTTAATAAATCTTGATTTGATGCTTACTGTTTAATGTTACAATCTGGTTTTACCAAATCCCACAAAGTTCCTTTATAAAACTGACAGCAAGAATAGTACTAGCAAGATTTTTTAGAATGTGTGAAGTTGAACACTGCTTGAACTCCTGTGATTTCCGATGCTCTAGATCTCCTAGATTTACAATTTGTTGTGATTTACAGGAGTACTAACATTTATGTTGTGACATCTAAATTAAAAAGTGAGGGTGATATGTCAGGACAATATTATTCAACTTTATTGTTATTATACTAACTCATTCTGTCACCTTAAACAAGCATCCTATGCATCTCTTTACGCCATCCTTTCTCATTAGCGTTATCCCTCTCTTATGAGTACCTTTTTCCCTTCTTTGCTTCTTTTCTTAATTTTGTAGATTTTTTGGTATTGCAAGTAATATTGCTTACTATCTCCATTAGGAACTTGTTTCTTTTGCATTCTTTCCATATTTAGTTAATTACTTATTAAAAAACAATTTGAACTATAAAATCAGTAGCATCCATATCGAACAAGAGCATAAATTCCTATGAATCTTAATGGTATTCATCCATACTGTGGAATCAAACATTACTATGTCCATTTTTTTTTCTCCTGTCTGTAAGCAATATTTCTTTATTTGTGTAACTTGTGCTAGAGTGATGTCATCTATAGAGATATATTTAAATTATTTCGACTTCCTATGGTTATCATTCTGCTTACTAGATGCAATTTCTAGTCTTCAGTTTGAGGATGTTTAGCAATGAGGATGTCACAATTGGGTCATGGATGCTTTCTATGAATGTCCATCATGAAGATAACCGGGCAATATGTGACCCTCGATGCACACCTACATCTATTGCAGTATGGGACATCCCAAAATGTTCAGGTACATCATTTTTCAAACTTATCCTTTTGGTTCGTTTCTAATAAATAGTGTACTACACCAATAGCGGATGCCTAATTTCATTTTCCTAGTCTACAGCTTGCTGATTGATATGTGCTGCTTAAATGTTGATGCATGAAAGTGAAGGTTTGTCTTAAGAGAAGTGAGGCTGATGCAATTATTTAAGTTTAACTAGTTTTGATTTAACCATATGCCTTATAACATGAGATCAACTTATTACATCTAACCATGTAGGGTTCAAACCTCAGACATTCACTTTTGCACATTGGTAGCTTGTGAAATGCAATGCTTTAACTTTTGTGGTTTTTTTACAGTTCTGCATAGATACTTTCATTTTTTTCTTCCCTCCCCATGTCTTGATGATTTTCCTCTTGATTGTTTTCAATTTAATGAACCTAGCACTGAAATCATAAGATATTTTTTCTATAGCATAATCTAATATATGAAAACTATTGAAAATATTCAGGTTTATGCAATCCAACTAAGAGGCTGAAGGAGCTTCACAAGATTGGTATGTGCTCCAGAAGTCCAACCTTGCCTCCTGATGTTGATGATAGATAGTGCCTCTCTGGTATGAGATTATACTCTCTACATTCTGAAAATACATGAATATCAGTCGGGATATTTCTTGGTTCCTAGGGGAAAATAGATTTTTAAAGGTACCTTCCAGAAGACATGACATCTCCTTTGACCTTTTGTATCCATCCATTAAGTCTTGTTGTACAAGTGGTGTATTCTTAGTGAGCATTTCTCTTGCGCC
The DNA here is from genome assembly GCF_001633185.2 of Quercus lobata. Classification (NCBI taxonomy): domain Eukaryota; kingdom Viridiplantae; phylum Streptophyta; class Magnoliopsida; order Fagales; family Fagaceae; genus Quercus; species Quercus lobata. The sequence goes on from NC_044905.1 coordinate 1,158,007, forward strand.
ATCTTCCGTAGATGATTCCACTCATTATTTTATAGTACCATTGAATAGGTTAGACATCATCGGTACCACAGAAATATATGAACAGTATTGCAATGTTTTTTTGTGCTGGATTCGAAAATTAATTAGAGGTGTGTACTATAACTGAGTACAATGTATCTTTGGATCACAACTGTTGTTTGTAGTTTTATGATAGCATCTTATACATGTTGTACACTCTTGTTTTATACTCCGCCAATAGTAGCCAACGACATCTCTTTTTATTTCCCTATAAAGTAATCAATGTATAAAATAGGAAAAAAAAAATTTGAGATAAGAGTGGGGTGTAGGATTTTTATTCACGTCTAGCTGCCAGCAGCTCCAACACTTCCACTGATGGCGGTTTCTTAATCTTCTCTGTCATAGCGGCCGCATTGTGAATCATACCTAACTTATGTCAACATATAGCCTTTATTTTTGTACCTGTACTTCATTATTATTATTATTTCCTTATTTGTATCTTAAACGCATGTCAAATGTATCTGTAGATTCCATACAACTCCTATTATTGCCTGAATTAGGGAATATCAAATTAACCTTGATTCAAGCATAATCAAAGCTTCCTAGATCAACTATCATTTATATAAATATATATATATAACCGAAACCTCTGCTAGTTTTACAATTTTCCATGTCATTTTTTTTTTAAAATTCTCTTTAATTTAGAGACACACGGTTCTGACTTTTGGGAGAGTAGTTACCAAATATAAAACAAATGCTTCTTTCTTATCTAAAGAGAATATATATATATATATATATATATATATATATATTTATATACACACTTCCAATCAAACTCAAATGGAGAAATTGATGGTTACGTCTGATTAAGCGTGTGGCAGTATATATTTCTTATTTTCCGCCCTGCATATATTAGTGAAAGCCTTCTTCTCTCTAGCCTCCCGATAAAACCCTAAACCTCTTCTTCAAGAATTGACCACCACAGGCTTTAGACACCATTACAATTTGCACACCCAATAATATGTGCAGAGTGCCCGAGACATTCGCTACCCAAAAGTAAGTATTGTTATACCATCATAACGCTCCCAATCAAACTCACAAACGCACTTTCTCCTTTTTCTTCTTCTTCTTCATGTAGTCCTATCTCCCATCTCAATACTTAAGCCATCATGCCACCAGTTGCCTTGCCGCAAATTTGTGGTTGTCCATCGACTCTAGGCTTCATCGCAGTACCAGCAGTCTCTCTCTCTCTCTCTCTCTCTCTCTCTCTCTCTCTCTCTTTATGTGTGTGTGTGTCTGTCGGTTTAACCTGTGAACACTTAAGAGTTATACTAATACTAAACTATGAACTTTGTTTACTGCTTTTGTTAAATTGCGTGTTGTACAATTGTATTGCTGGTTTGCTATACTTTAGTAATTTAAACAAAGTTGAGTTTTATTTGTGGGTCGGCCGATTTTCAATAAAAGAAAAAGTAATTCTTGTGGTTGTAATTTCTTTACGTGTAGTGTTGTGTTGTTGAGTAATGGGTGAATCAATCATCTATGTGTCGTGCAAAGTAAATATTATATAAGATTATCAAAAAAAGTAAATATTATATAATATAAAACCTATAATAGTTGTGGGGCCAAAGAAAGTGTAGCCCTGGCCCAGGCCCAGTTTATCTTAAGGTCCGCGGCCCAAGCCGAGGAGAGCCATTGCTGAGGACGACCTCCTGCTCGACACTTCACTAAACGCCCCAAGAAAGGAGCAAACTGAGTGTAGGGGCAGGGCCAGGAAAAAAGCAGCCAACACAGTAATACGGAATTCGGCGTCTGACAAGCCCATGCCCATGCCCATGCGCTTTTCAGCAACTCCCAACCACTATAGGTATGGGTCGACTGGACAGGCCTGCACCCCAAAAGTAAAATCAACACGTGGACGCAAAAAAGGGAGATGGAACACCAGTATAAAAGGAGAAGAGAATAAAGCTCTGGGGCGGAGAACTCCGAAGAAAAAAAGAAAAAGGGGTTTAGCTAGGGAAACCAAGCCCGCCCACGCAGTATTTCTCGTAGGAACTACTACTAAACAGCTCATCTATGCCCAAGGTCATACCTTTGAAGCCCACTCTCTACAAATGATATTGTGAGGGTCTCTTTTCGTACGAGCCCAACACTGTCTTGGGATCGTAACAAATTGGGTACCTATAATTGGCGCCGTTTGTGGGGAGGGTTTGTGTCTTGGCATAGATGATGGTTTGAAACAGTACCCGTGTCGTTTCTACCAGCCACTTACAGTGCTCTAGCGTAAAACTTCGATAGGGGCTATGATTCTTGACTAGGGGCTACACTTATAGCGTCAGCCACGCAGATGGTTCAAGGGGCTCGGCCGAGGATTTCATTCCCTTAAAGCCAAGGCCCCATAGATGAGAAGCAAAAAGTACAAGTTTTGGACAGAACTAAGGCCTTGCATGGTCCTCGGACCCAAGCCTCTGGGGAAACCAACTACTTAGAAGCAAAAGTATAAGTTTTGGACAGAATTAAGGCCTTGCATTGTCCTCGGACCCAAGCCTCTGGGGAAACCAACTACTTACAAGCAAAAGTACAAGTTTTGGACAGAACCAAGGCCTTGCATGGTCCTCGGACCCAAGCCTCTGGGGAAACCAACTACTTAGAAGCAAAAGTACAAGTTTTGGACAGAACCAAGGCCTTGTATGGTCCTCGGACTCAAGCCTCTGGGGAAACCAACTACTTACAAGCAAACGTATAAGTTTTGGACAGAACCAAGGCCTTGCATGGTTCTCGGACCCAAGCCTCTGGGGAAACCAACTACTTAGAAGCAAAAGTACAAGTTTTGGACAGAGCCAAGACCTTGTATGGTCCTCAGACTCAAGCGACTGGGGAAACCAACTACTTACAAGCAAACGTATAAGTTTTGGACAGAACCAAGGCCTTGCATGGTCCTCGGACCCAAGCCTCTGGGGAAACCAACTACTTAGAAGCAAAAGTACAAGTTTTGGACAGAACCAAGGCCTTGTATGGTCCTCGGACTCAAGCCTCTGGGGAAACCAACTACTTACAAGCAAACGTATAAGTTTTGGACAGAACCAAGGCCTTGCATGGTCCTCGGACCCAAGCCTCTGGGGAAACCAACTACTTAGAAGCAAAAGTACAAGTTTTGGACAGAACCAAGGCCTTGTATGGTCCTCGGACTCAAGCCTCTGGGGAAACCAACTACTTACAAGCAAACGTATAAGTTTTGAACAAAACCAAGGCCTTGCATGGTCCTCGGACCCAAGCCTCTAGGGAAACCAACTACTTAGAAGCAAAAGTACAAGTTTTGGACAGAACCAAGGCCTTGTATGATCCTCAGACTCAAGCCACTGGGGAAACCAACTACTTACAAGCAAACGTATAAGTTTTGGACAGAACCAAGGCCTTGCATGGTCCTCGGACCCAAGCCTCTGGGGAAACCAACTACTTAGAAGTAAAAGTACAAGTTTTGGACAGAACCAAGGCCTTGTATGGTCCTCGGACTCAAGCCTCTGGGGAAACCAACTACTTACAAGCAAACGTATAAGTTTTGGACAGAACCAAGGCCTTGCATGGTCCTCGGACCCAAGCCTCTGGGGAAACCAACTACTTAGAAGCAAAAGTACAAGTTTTGGACAGAACCAAGGCCTGGTATGGTCCTCGGACTCAAGCCTCTGGGGAAACCAACTACTTACAAGCAAACGTATAAGTTTTGGACAGAACCAAGGCCTTGCATGGTTCTCGGACCCAAGCCTCTGGGGAAACCAACTACTTAGAAGCAAACGTACAAGTTTTGGACAGAACCAAGGCCTTGTATGGTCCTCAGACTCAAGCCTCTGGGGAAACCAACTACTTACAAGCAAACGTATAAGTTTTGGACAGAACCAAGGCCTTGCATGGTTCTCGGACCCAAGCCTCTGGGGAAACCAACTACTTAGAAGCAAAAGTACAAGTTTTGGACAGAACCAAGGCCTTGTATGGTCCTCGGACTCAAGCCTCTGGGGAAACCAACTACTTACAAGCAAACGTATAAGTTTTGGAAAGAACCAAGGCCTTGCATTGTCCTCGGACCCAAGCCTCTGGGGAAACCAACTACTTAGAAGCAAAAATACAAGTTTTGGACAGAACCAAGGCCTTGTATGGTCCTCGGACTCAAGCCTCTGGGGAAACCAACTACTTACAAGCAAACGTATAGGTTTTGGACAGAACCAAGGCCTTGCATGGTCCTCGGACCCAAGCCTCTGGGGAAACCAGCTACTTAGAAGTAAAAGTACAAGTTTTAGACAGAACCAAGGCCTTGTATGGTCCTCGGACTCAAGCCTCTGGGGAAACCAACTACTTACAAGCAAACGTATAAGTTTTGGACAGAACTAAGGCCTTGCATGGTCCTCGGACCCAAGCCTCTGGGGAAACCAACTACTTAGAAGCAAAAGTACAAGTTTTGGACAGAACCAAGGCCTTGCATGGTCCTCGGACCCAAGCCTCTGGGGAAACCAACTACTTAGAAGCAAAAGTACAAGTTTTGGACAGAACCAAGGCTCGTATGGTCCTCAGACTCAAGCCTCTGGGGAAACCAACTACTTACAAGCAAACGTATAAGTTTTGGACAAGACACCAAGGCCTTGCATACAGAACCAAGGCCTTGCATGGTTCTCGGACCCAACCCTCTGGGGAAACCAACTACTTAGAAGCAAAAGTACAAGTTTTGGACAGAACCAAGGCCTTGTGTGGTCCTCGGACTCAAGCCTCTGGGGAAACCAACTACTTACAAGCAAACGTATAAGTTTTGGACAGAACCAAGGTCTTGCATTGTCCTCGGACCCAGGCCTCTGTGGAAACCAACTACTTAGAAGCAAAAGTACAAGTTTTGGACAGAACCAAGGCCTTGTATGGTCCTCGGACTCAAGCCTCTGGGGAAACCAACTACTTACAAGCAAACGTATAAGTTTTGGACAGAACCAAGGCCTTGCATGGTCCTCGGACCCAAGCCTCTGGGGAAACCAACTACTTAGAAGCAAAAGTACAAGTTTTGGACAGAACCAAGGCCTTGTATGGTCCTCGGATTCAAGCTTCTGGGGAAACCAACTACTTACAAGCAAACGTATAAGTTTTGGACAGAACCAAGGCCTTGCATGGTCCTCGAACCCAAGCCTCTGGGGAAACGAAGTACTTAGAAGCAAAAGTATAAGTTTTGGACAGAACGAAGGCCTTGTATGGTCCTCGGACTCAAGCCTCTGGGGAAACCAACTACTTGCAAGCAAACGTATAAGTTTTGGACAGAACCAAGGCCTTGCATGGTCCTCGGACCCAAGCCTCTGGGGAAACCAACTACTTAGAAGCAAAAGTACAAGTTTTGGACAGAACCAAGGCCTTGTATGGTCCTCGGACTCAAGCCTCTGGGGAAACCAACTACTTACAAGCAAACGTATAAGTTTTGGATAGAACCAAGGCCTTGCATGGTTCTCGGACCCAAGCCTCTGGGGAAACCAACTACTTAGAAGCAAAAGTACAAGTTTTGGACAGAACCAAGGCCTTGCATGGTCCTCGGACCCAAGCCTCTGGGGAAACCAACTACTTAGAAGCAAAAGTACAAGTTTTGGACAGAACCAAGGCCTTGCATGGTCCTCGGACCCAAGCCTCTGGGGAAACCAACTACTTACAAGCAAACGTATAAATTTTGGATAGAACCAAGGCCTTGCATGGTTCTCGGACCCAAGCCTCTGGGGAAACCAACTACTTACAAGCAAACGTATAAGTTTTGGACAGAACTAAGGCCTTGCATGGTTCTCGGACCCAAGCCTCTGGGGAAACCAACTACTTAGAAGCAAAAGTACAAGTTTTGGACAGAACCAAGGCCTTGCATGGTCCTCGGACCCAAGCCTCTAGGGAAACCAACTACTTAGAAGCAAAAGTACAAGTTTTGGACAGAACCAAGGCCTTGCATGGTCCTCGGACCCAAGCCTCTGGGGAAACCAACTACTTACAAGCAAACGTATAAGTTTTGGATAGAACCAAGGCCTTGCATGGTTCTCGGACCCAAGCCTCTGGGGAAACCAACTACTTAGAAGCAAAAGTACAAGTTTTGGACAGAACCAAAGCCTTGTATGGTCGTCGGACTCAAGCCTCTGGGGAAACCAACTACTTACAAGCAAACGTATAAGTTTTGGACAGAACCAAGGTCTTGCATAGTTCTCGGACCCAAGCCTCTGTGGAAACCAACTACTTAGAAGCAAAAGTACAAGTGTTGGACAGAACCAAGGCCTTGCATGGTTCTCGGACCCAAGCCTCTGTGGAAACTAACTGCGTAGAAGCAAAAGTACAAGTTTTGGACAGAACCAAGGCCTTGCATGGTCCTCGGACCCAAGCCTCTGGGGAAACCAACTACTTAGAAGTAAAAGTACAAGTTTTGGACAGAACCAAGGCCTTGCATGGTCCTCGGACCCAAGCCTCTGGGGAAACCAACTACTTACAAGCAAACGTATAAGTTTTGGACAGAACCAAGGTCTTGCATGGTTCTCGGACCCAAGCCTCTGGGGAAACCAACTACTTAAGAGGAAAATTGCAGGGAGTAGACACAGCCTGGACGTTATATGGCCCTAAGAGTCTACCCCAGATGAAAGCTATCCATTGATAGATGGGTTAATTCCTGGGCCGACCGAAATCCACAGCCTACCCTCGGATCCTCGATATCAGAGGAATTGGTGCAACTGTTATGGGGCCAGGTGTTATTAAAACATGGTCAAAGCCCCTCGCTGCTCGGCAGCCCCTCGGAGGGTATATTTTGTATTTATCGTTCTCGGACGATCGCCGTGCCTGTGTTACGGGGTATTAAGCCGCTCTCTTGGTTAGTTTTCTGAGTTTTACTTTCTGGGAGTTATCGTTATTATATTTGATAATACTTAATAATGTCGATAAGTTCAGATTGGTAAGGTTCTGTTTCAAAATTTCCTGCTTTAAACATCACTAAAGGAAAATACATACATAAGCGTACTTGTTCACAAAGTAATTGCTGCCGAAAGGAAAAGTATTTAGAAAGAAATAAACTCATCTTTTATTAAGACAAAGGAACTGTACAATGTACAATGAAAAGCTGGAATAAGCTTATACTAAAGCTAACTATGTAAGTGAAAAGAAAAGATACAAGAGAATAAAGAGAAAGCCGAGGAAGAAGCGCAGAGGAGGGGTTGGCTGCTGTTCCAAGATGTTGTCTAAGGAAACTATTCCTCGACACTTTCACATGCCCATAACTCAGGCAACCAAAGAGCCCAACTTGGGGCCTGCACCGTTGAAGAAAAGGTGCAGGGAACCTGACCTCAGGCTAACACCGTTTAAAGAAACGGTGCAGAGAGCCGGAGGTGGAGGGGCCTCCGTATAACCACGTCTGCGATAAAACAGACGGCGCTGATGGCGGAAAACCTTACTTCTGATGTGTCAAGAGTCTGACGCGACCAGTACCTGCTTCGGATTTTGGCTAAAAGAGGTAGAAAAACCATCCTCGCCTTACCAAGATGGAATATCATCTTGAGTCTGTGTCCACCTTGTCCAGACCACACCACCTTGAGCCTCGGAGAGACCTGGTGCCTCTGTGGCGGGTGCAGTTCCTTCACCCTTATACGTGCCTTAGGCATATTACACTAAGGATGGAGAGCACTAAATATGGAGACTGTGATTATGGTTGAAGGGATGCGGTTGAAAAGAAAATTGAAGGGTTTGAATGTAAGAGGAATAAACTCCTGTCCTACTTATTTAAAGGGAAAGGAGGAGATATTTAATTTACGCAGAGTTCCAAAGAATGCTACAGACAAGGAATAGTGGGCTCAAGTTCCAACGTCATTCGTGACCGTAGGATCTGAAGATCCTCGTGAAGGAGCACCTCGAGCGTAGGGGTGTCAAAGGACCCCGCGTGAGTGGGTGAAGGAATGCCTCTTAATTTGACACGTCCCCCGTGTAAGTAGAAAAATGCAAATATTAATGGAGTGTAGAATCAGAGCAGGCTATGATGTAGGCCCAACATTATCAAAACCCTCCTCCCCAACTAAAAAGTCGGGCAGCAGGCTTTTGAGGGGCTATTGTGGGGCCAAAGAAAGTGTAGCCCCGGCCCAGGCCCAGTTTATCTTAAGGTCCGCGGCCCAAGCCGAGGAGAGCCATTGCCGAGGACGACCTCCTGCTCGGCACTTCACTAAAAGCCCCAAGAAAGGAGCAAACTGAGTGTAGGGGCAGGGCCAAGAAAAAAGCAGCCAACACTGTAATACGGAATTCGACGTCTGACAAGCCCATGCCCATGCCCATGCCCATGCGCTTTTCAGCAACTCCCAACCACTCTAGGTATGGGTCGACTGGACAGGCCTGCACCCCAAAAGTAAAATCAACACGTGGACGCAAAAAAAGGGGATGGAACACCAGTATAAAAGGAGAAGAGAATAAAGCTCTGGGGGGGGAGAACTCCGAAGAAAAAAAGAAAAAGGGGTTTAGCTAGGGAAACCAAGCCCGCCCACGCAGTATTTCCCGTAGGAACTACTACTAAACAGCTCATTTATGCCCAAGGTCATACCTTTGAAGCCCACTCTCTACAAATGATATTGTGAGGGCCTCTTTTCGTACGAGCCCAACACTGTCTTGGGATCGTAACAAATTGGGTACCTACAATAGTGTTCCGTATTATATGTTAATATATTTATATTTGGTTTTGAAATTTGCTTAATTGTTTGGCTGTTCATACTTGACTGTTCATACTAAATTTTGATATTATTATTTTAAAGTGTGAATAATTTGTAGAAAAACCATTCACAATTCAGGCATATTTTAAAGGAAGAAATGTTTTAGATTCAAAAGATACGCTTTAGCCCTCTATTCCAAATGTTAGTTTTATTACTTTTATAGTTTTACTTAAACTAAGTGATATTTGAATGCCGATGGAATTTTCTTAGTAAGGTTGTGTTTGAAATTGTAACGTTTAAATCAGTATGCTAGATTATGATACATTTTCAGTTACTAATATTGTTTGGTTCCTTAGCATAATAGTTAGAACTTAGAAGCTATATGGGCGTGGTTATAAGAATATATTTGTTTCTAATCTTTGCCCCGTACAACAATTCAATATAAAACATTGGTTACACATTTTTGGATTGAATATTCACTTTAGGATGTTGATTATAATGAGAAGAATTTTGTGTAACAAGTCGCCATCTTTGTACTCTACCATTGAGCCCAAATATTGGAAAAAATGTTTCTTATAGGACCTTTAATTCTTCCTAAACAATTGTACTTGCTCTTGCCTGTACTAAAATTTCCAACTTTTTAAATCATATTGTTTTCTTCTGATGGCCCGTGCTATTACCCAATCCATTAAATATTGTTATCTATGTTTTCATACTAAAAGTTTGTGTTCTGGTAAATTTATATCTTTGAAAAGTTTTTAAAATTTCATATTCGATAACTTTCTCGTGCATCACATGGGTTAACGACTAGTTGTGTATAAATATAGAGTCATTTGTACGTAGCTTAAAAGTTAAAACTCGCTAAAAAAATATATAGATTACACAATTTATTTCATATTCCAACCATTGCTTGACAAAGCTATTAACTGCCATTGGTTGTCACCGGTCATTGTTATCCAATATCACTTCCAGCCAGGGCTGACCCTTCTACTAGGCCAATTAGGCCATTGCCTAAGGCCCCCAAGTGAAAGTGAGATCCCAAAATTTTAAAAAAGAAGGGGTAATAGAAAAAAAAAAAAAAAAGTTTCAGATGAAACTTCAAAAAATCTTATACATCCTTGTGACCAAAGAATAAAAAATCTGGAATATTCTTGGAAACACTGGTACCCCAAAAAATTCTTTGATCTAAACAAAATCAATTATCCCAAAAAAATCATCCTTAACCTTTAGAGAAATAAAAAATCAACTGGATAAAATGCAAATCCGATCTAAAAAATTACCCACAAAACAATCTCAAATCAAAACAAATCAAAAATCTTAAATCCCTAAAATTTACTCATACATTTTCTCTCTCTCTCTCTCTCTCTCTCTCTCTCTCTCTCTCTCAGTTAGCTAGATGATAACAATTTGCAAAAATACTGTCTTAAACTTAAATCTTTTCTCAAACATGATGTTTATTATGGTACTAATGGTTTAGATTTATTTTCAAAGATAAAAGTTTTAAAAGAAATTTACAGATAAAAGAATATACTCCAATTGACATACTAAAGTATATTAAAAGGTTAGATTCATTTTTAAATACATGCGTTGCTTATAGAATAGCCATGCTTTGCTATTAGCATAAAAATCACTTCCCTTGGACTAATAGTTATGTACCACAGCGCAATGTGGCAAATGTTCGCTTCAAATAGCAGAGCCATGCTCTGTTGTTGGCATAAAAATCACTTCCCTTGGACTAATAGTCTAATAGTTATGTACCATAGCGCAATGTGGCAAATGTTCACTTCATGTGGATTAATCAGCAAAAATTTTCATTTTTAAGCCCAACCAATGTAATGAACAGCTATTAATCTTAGAGTATCCAAAGTAGTGGAGCTTAAAATTTAGCTATTTGGTACCACAAAAAGTTACTTTATCTATTTACCTAGTCACTTTACAAAACATCCAGTAGCAGTGAATTTATTTTAACTTTCAACACAATAAAATAATATATCTACTATAATAAAATAATATATCTACTACAATAAATAATAATCACAACCACCACAACCGCTACCGCTACCACTACTGCCGCCGCCGCTACTAACTCTTCCACCACCGCCACATGATAGTAAATAATTGTTTAGTGTTAACAACTGATTTTTTTAACTCCAAATTATACTAATACATTTTTTTTTTTTTTACTAAAACAATTTCTCAATCATCATGATAGCAAATAATGATCCAGTGTAACAACAATATTTTGTTTTAACCCCAAATTATATACATACAAATTTATCTTTTGACTAAAAAAATATTCTCAATCATTATGATAGCATATTATTGTCTAATATAACAACATTATTTTTTTTTAAACCAAATTTTATATATACAAATTTATCAACCTCAATTGTCCAGAAGCAATCCTAGAACAATGTGAACTATGAAATGGAAAAACTTTATAAAAAATCATATAAAATAGAACACATATTATAGTTAGAACAATGTAGTTCATAGATTACTCACATACATAAACCAAAGTACAATTAAACTCACACTTGCACAAGTTCCTATGACTCATGCTTCTCCACATATAAAAAAGAAAGTTCCAACTCGCCTTACAATTGCCATAAATGTTCAATAAGGTCCAACTAGAGATGCATGATTTCAAGTTTCAATTGGACTTGCCTTCCTACGGCTCAACTCAAGTTGCACAATTTTGCTCGATTATTGACTTCAATTCTTAGAGATGTATAGCTCCACCATCAAATACCACTGTAATTTCAAGTTTCAACCCTGAAACTATTCTACAAAAGCCTTGTAGGAGTATACAAGTGAGACCAGGTTGGTTTTCATAAGTTTCAGATCAATATTCCAGAATTACACAGCTTTGGTCAGCATACCTTAAGTACTTTGCTTTCTATTTTAAGCTTAAATCAAAGCATTCTATACAAGTATATACACCAAGATGCTAACTATATTACAAAAACAATAATAAATCAACATATAAACAAATCTTTACAAGCATCCCAACTGATACAATTAGCAGACAATACTTAATTTCATCAACTCTGGCTGAACCTGCCTCAGTGCCTATCGAGAGTAATTGTACAAATAGATTATATGCAAATGATTCAAGCAGCACTGAGAGAGTTCTCCCAAGTTCCGAATTTCGAGCTGAAGTTCCCTCCACCATTCTGCCGGGCATGCTCAGAGATAACTGCTCTAACACAAAAATCCCATGTCATAGCTATCTCCCCAAGCAACCAGGGTTTTAGCAGGCTTCGGAGAGACACCTTGAGCCTTGACTTCACCTTTACTGAAAGATCCTCATGGTCCTCTCTGTTAAAGCAACCAAGAATAAAAGTGTGAATACTTCAAAGAGCCTTAGTTGATCAGCTCCATCCGAATATGTTAGGGTGAGAGCAAGAAAATAAATTACATGTCCTTAATGATTAGGAATAAAAATTGTCAAGAATAAGTTGGATGAGAATAAACTGTTAATAACTTTGAGTAGGCAGAAGACAACAGATATCCATGACATGTGAATGTCTCTCATTTTCAAATTCTGAGAATAAGCAAAAGATTATATGCGGTTCAGAAAACACTTGGATAATATTAAGATCTTTACACCTTTACCAATATCTTATTAAGATATTTCAACACTAAATATTTATCACTTCACTGCCAATTCAACAAATGAACCATCCCCAATAGACTCTTCAAGGATTTTTTTTTTTTTCCACTTAATTAAAACCTTATCCATCTCTGGTTTTAGAAATGGATTCTTCATATGATTAGATATAAATATTAGATGAGATTTGATATAATGTATATATTCCTATTCACCAATGGAGAAATCTTTTTTTAAGATTTCAATACATGTATGAACTATGAAAGGAAAAAAAAATCCTCACTCACAATTTATAAAAGTTGGCCACTCTTCTGTTGCTCATTAACTTGGCCAAAAACCAAATTCTTACTTCGAATGTAGAGTTATACAGAGAATTCCAGGGAGGATCTATCTTATTTTACTGAAGATGAGTATTACAAACGTTTTGATTCAATCGATTGAGAGGTTCATAAAAAATGTAAAGAAAACTGAATTAAACTAAAACACACAGGTCAACAAAATCAAATCAGTTTCAGATCTAGTTCAATTACATTTCTTTATGATTTCTTCTCCGAACTTCGATTTTCATTCTTTTAATTTCATTGTTAAATAGCATTTAGTTTTATCTTATCACAAACTCATCTAGTTCCTTGGCATTGGCACATATTGCTGTCTGTCTGACTCTTCAGCCTAATGAATACATTCCCCAGCACATGTTACTGTTACTCTAGCTTTATCTCTCAATATAGACATCTAGTAGCATTAACTAGTAGTTGTCTTCTGCAACAATATTAAAGCTTTCACGCCACTCTAACCCCATAATGAGGCAAAAGGTCTAAACGACATACATATTGGGAGTAGCATTATTACATACAGTCACATTGAAGCATGTGTTTGATATAACAGAACCCTATACCACTACAAATCAAAAACCACATTCCATGCCATGACCCTTTTCACACAATTAAGTGTACTAATCTGTCCTATCCTCCACTAAAAAAATACGCATCTATGTAAATCTCAACCCATATTCCCCTCAATCAATGCATCTGTATCCTCAAAATATCACTATCTTGTGCATTGCTAGAATCCTATAAATGTCATGTATCTTAAGGCAAGATTATGCCTCTGAGCTCTATCTAAAACAACACCTCCACACTAACAGTGATACACATCAATAAAATAAACAAACAGAAAATCAGTAAGAAGCAAAAACAGAAACAAAAAAATTGTAGTCTTTCCTGCACACAGAAAATTCCCAAACTAACATTTAAAAACAAAAACATAAATTCCTGCAAACAGAAAATTCCCAATACATTCCAATCCTCAACGATTTATCATTAGATTCAACAAATATTATAAATTTATCATTCCAATCACCCAAATCAAAAATCCCAAGCATGTAGATGAAGAAGACAGAGACAACTCACCTAAAGGCGAGTCGGGTTGGAGGCGTGGATCTGCGGCTTGGGAGTTCGACGAAGTGGGTCGATGTGCCAAAAGTGAAACTTAAAATATATGTGACAATGTCTTCCTAACAAACTCTATTTCTATCAATTAAATACTTTCCCCTTAACAACCCCACATGCAATTTGTCAGTAACTAGATTAAGGTTTTTCTAACCAGTTTTTTGGTGAAGTGCATCATTGTATAATCTTCCGAAACCTTTGTCTCCCCAATTATTTTTAATCCACCAAAATTTTTTCTTTGTTATTGGAGTAATTCCAAAGCCTGAAATTGCCACCACTTGTGCAACAAAATCTTCATCTTTAGCAATAGCTTCATAGACGGAATTTTCATCATGATTGTATTTTCCTAAGTCTACAAATATTTGAATTGTGTAGTCTACATCATCAGCATTAATTTCTCATTCTCTACATCTATCACTATGTAGTCTTGAAGATATGCTACTTAACATCTGCAGCATTAATTCCTCACTCTCTACATTTATCACTGTGTAGTCTTGGAGATATGCCACTGTCATCCCATGAAAGATTAGAATTAACACATTATGGCATCAAATCTCATATTTTTATTGTTATTTACATATATTTTCATTACAAAGAAGAAGAAAAATCTTACAAAATATTGTACATTAAGAAAGACTTTTGCAAAACCCCTCAAATTTGCACTCAGATTCTTTTGCTACTCCATATATCATCATCCAGCGAAATACTTCAAGAATGGGCACCTCATAGTCCCCTTCCAAGTGCGTGCATCATCTTCTTGCTAGGAATCTTCTTCAAGATGAAGCACACAATTGGAAGGGGGACTATGAGGTGCCCATTTTTTAAGTATTTCACTGGATGATGATATATGGAGTAGTAATAGAATTTGAATGCAAATCTAAGGGGTTTGGAAAAATCTTTTTTAATCCACGATATTCTGTAAGTTTTTTTTTTCTTTCTTTGTAATGAAGATATATGTAAATAACAATAAAAATATGAGATTTGATGCCATAATATGTTAATTCTAATCTTTCATGGGATGACAGTGGCATATCTTCAAGACTAGACAGTGATGAATGTAGAGAATGAGGAATTAATGCTGAAGATGTTAAGTAGCATATCTCCAACAGTGATAAATGTAGAGAATGAGGAATTGATGCTGAAGATGTAGACTACACAATTCAGACTTAGGAAAATACAATCATGAGCTACTGCTAAAGATGAAGATTTTATTGAACAAGCGGTGACAATTTTAGGCTTTGGAATTACTCCAGAAAAAATTTTGGTGGATTAAAAATAACTGGGGAGAAAAGGTTTCGGAAGATTATACAGAAGATGTGATGCACTTCACCCAAAAACTGGTAAGAAAAACGTTAATCTAGTTATTGATGTAATTGCATGTGGGGTTGTTAAGGAAAAAGTCCTTAATTGATAGAAATAGAGTTTGTTAGGAAGTCATATATTTTAAGTTTCACTTTTGGCACATGGTCTTTTTTTTGTGGGTATTTGGCTGATGAATTACAAGATAGTCTTATCCATGCTGCATTAGCCTAGGTTGACTTCAAGATACATGGTGCTTCAATTGATCATGGAATGTTTCAAAAGCTGTTCTCAAAAGATACATTAAACTTTTGGCCAGTAAAGGCTAAATTTTTTTCATATTAACAAGAAAACAAGGGACATACGGTCATTACTCCATATAACATTTCAGCCTCAATAAATGAAAACATAAAACAAACTACGCTATTCATATGATCAACTATGCCTAACAAATTAGTTGCAATTCTTGCTTTATTGTACAAATCAGAACCATATCTCAATAACATAGAAATGTCCAAGTAGAACCAAAGTTCATCTAGAAATACTTGATGTTTTATTAGAAGAAAAACAGAATCACCCAATTTTGGAAGATTATTTCGAATCAAAAACCCAAAATATTTTGGACATGCACTAACAAACATATAAAAATCTGTAATTTATTGCTTAACATTTGGGCAAAACTTGTAAAGCATGACTGGTGACAATTCAAGACAATAAAAAGTTTCCTCACAAGTTCACCTTTCAAGAGCCATAGTATGCATGTATAAAATGAACTACAACATGCCAAATATATTATCCCACTAGAATAATACACAGCTGGATAATCAATCCAAATTTAGGGAAAAAGAACATGTACTTAAGTAAACTTAGAAGGACAAAAAAGAAAAACATTTTTTAGAATACCTCATGACCAAGCAACAGAATTTCTAGCTAATGTCAAAGAGGAAAAACCTCCTAAAATTGCTCAAGAGGTACCAAAAACAAAAGGCTCAGTGCAAAAGAGGTGGTGAAGCGATTTTTTCTATTTCCTTCTAATCAACTACATCTTAATCCGAATTAGCAAGGTTTAAAATCTTTGTAAAGAATCAAAATGGCAAACCAAATATACAACTATATAAAATCAATATTTCAAGGATTCCAGTCTTTAAGTACTTACAAGTGAGCAACTTCTGTTGTCTTCTTCTTCCCAAAAAGATAGCTCGCCAGAACATCTTCCATTCCTACATCACAGCAATTAAGCAATTAAGATTAAAGAAATTAACCTTCAAGTTTAAAGCAATTAAGCTTCATTTTACGAAAAGTTATCAAATTTACAACAAAAGCCCAGATTTTTCTATGTTTAGTTTTCTTGAAGCAAAAATTGAATTTTTAGCATAAAACTCGAATGGCCAACCACTACTGACACTCTGTATTGTTAGGTAGGACAAAGAAAATGAAAATAGAGCAATTTTTATCATATGGGACACTTCAAAAATTAACGATTCCACTTAATTAGATTCCAAAAACTTCATTGCCTATTTGAAATTCTTCTTCACTACCATTAAATTATCTTATACATATCGACTCTCAAAAAAAAAAAAAAAATCTTTTACATAACAAACACGCACACAAATATATAGGAAGTGAAAGAGGGAAAAGGGGTACCAGAAAGAGGAGGACAAAGGGGATTTTGGGGATTTTCCGACGAGATAATGGCCAAGTACCGTCGGAACCACCGATCCGGCCAGTAGCTTCGTTGCTTCAGAGAGACCTTCACTCCATGAGAGTTGGGACTTGGGACAGCTTCACACACGAGAAAGAGGGAGGAAGTTTTTTTGTTGAAGAGCGAGATGGGTCTTCTTCGTCGGCGTCAGAATCGGACGAGCTTGAAGCTTCGCCGGAGCTTTGGAAGAATAGTAACTCTACTGGGTTCTCGAAGCAATGGAGATTCAAAGAATTGGTTCATCGAAGCAACAGTGATGGAAAGGAGAGAAGCTTGGCCTTGTGTGGACTGGTACCGGGCTGCTGTGACAATGGATTGAAGGAGAGGCAGAGAATGGGTTGAAGGAGAGGCGGCTGCGCAGGGGAGAGAGAGAATTTGAGTTTATGAAAAGTTAGGGCTGAACTTTTTTTCTGACTGAAGAAGGTAGGTTAGGGCTGAAACTGAAACAGTGGGCGGGTGAAATTTTTTAAAGGGTAAAATAGTCTTTTAATTTTTGGTGAGGTGTCAATGATTTGAGCCATTAGATTAAATCTACGGCTGACTGCTCAGTGAGACCTTAGATCACATGCGTTGTGAATTTTAGACATTTTTTAGGGTTGTGTTAACACAAAATTTTTTTCCTTTTTCTGATACAATTTTTGTCTTTCTTTGACAATTTTTTTGTCTTCTCGGCGGGTGTTGGTTAACATTCTCTTTTTTGATATGATGGGTCTGTTTGGATAGAACTTATTTTGCTGAAACTGAAAATTGAAAACTGAAAACACTGTAGCAAAATAAATTTTAAATGTGTGAATAGTGCTGTGAGACCCATTTTTAATGAAAAAGTTGATAAAAAGTGGAGTTTGTGGGACCCGTGCACTGTTCACAAAAGACCGGGTCAACAGTTGTGGCTGAATAGAAAAAAAAAAAAAAAAAAAAAAAAAAAAAAAAAAAAAAAAAAAAAAAAAAGAGAGAGAAAACGCAGACGCAGCACTTTAAGTGCTATCCAAACAAACACGATATCTTCAAAGACTTAGGCCTGTTTAGTACGTACGTTTAACCACATTGTTTTAATTTTTAAATAACATTATATATATTTTTGTACATTTTTTTATCTATATATATTTTTAAAAAATACAAACAACGTTATTAGAATAACATTACCAAATAGACCCTTATTTACTTGAAAGTATTATATAAAAAATAATAATAAAACATGCTAATATAATAAGTAAATCTTTGTACAGTAGTCTCTGTCATTTAATTTTTTGACAATGAGTCGTGTATTATTGTACTACTTTGGGTGTTAGTTTACTTATTTGTAGTTCTTACATAATTTAAATTCTAGATATAAATGTATTTTATGTCTAAAAATATTTAAAAATGTCTAAATATAAATTTAATTTATTATTTAATTACTGTACTCATGCTATGTTGTACTCTTATTTTTCAAAAATTGTCATACTTCTGTATCCGTACCTGTGTCCATGCAACTTTAAGGCACAATGGACAATGGTTTCTTGTAGTTTGAAGTTATAAATTTAAATAATTGTTGTATCCATTATTTGAAAAAGTTAAAATTTTCTGCTAGGCTATGTAGAAAGTAGTATCAAAAGAAAGCAATCCCTGTGACATCACTCAAAGGAGGAGATGAGAGTACAAAGAGGGGTGCAGCCCCGTTTGGTACACCCCACACAAACACATGTTTTCAGTTTTTAAACAATATTACATGTATTTCCACACACGTTTCACCCATACGTATTTCCACACATATTTTTAGTTTTTAAATACATGTACCAAACACTCTCATAAATTCAAGAATTTATTTTTCAGAATTGAGCATGCAAGATTACTACTTTGTAAGTGAAATTTTCTCATGACTACTTGCAGATATGATGCAAATTTATATGCATCTGACTGATTGTGTTAAATTTCCTCATGAAATTGCATTTGTATTTCCTGTTTGATGCATCTATTTTGTGAAAATATTTTGCTATCTTGGTAACATTTGAATATTTGATGACAGAAATATAGTTTGCTCGTACGTTGTGGAAGATTAAGTTGATAATGTCAGAGTGATATGATATCAGATTAAATTAAAAAGTGAGTACTGTATAGAAGAGTGCCAATAACTGTACTGATATTTAATCTAGTAACTAGTGTTAGTTGGTCTATTAGAGGATTATATTCTACCAAAAATCACTTGGTGCTAAATATATTCAAATCACACAATTATGTATTGTAATCCTTTATAGTTCCCTAAAGCCATCTAAGATTCACCAAAATGCAAAACATTTTATGTAGTTCTTGTATGTGCAACATTACATGATTGAACCATTAGTTATCAATCAAACTTACACTTCTAGACTTAAATTTACAACTTTTATCTAAAACTACTAATGAATAAACAAGTGAAAACATTAAACAACAAAAAAATTAAATACAAATTTTCCAAAACTAACATCATTGCCCATAACCGAGGCCTATCCCACAAAGGTCTCAAACCTACAACCAACCAACAAAGCAAGAAAGCAAGCTATAATCGAAAACACAAAACCCAAGTCCTCCTCTCAAACCACCAAAAACTTGACCTTTGACCAATGTCCTTATCACAACGCAATCAAACCATCCCAAAATTCAACTCTTCTGTATCATCATAACCTTCTCATTCTTCTATAGGTGAGTGTCATAATATTCTTAGCACAATCAACTTTCAAGTCAGGATGAAATATATATATATATATATATAGCTAATTCATAAATAATAGCACTTTGATAAACATTGTGAACTAAGTTCAAGGCTTAGAACCTATTAGACGCCACCAGTTTGATTTAAATTATAGAAGAAACACCTAGTAACTTCCAATTCTAATACTTTCTAAAGGGTAAATAGATCGCCAATATAAATAACAACCTTATGCATTACTCTCCAACAATAGACTATAAACCTCATCACAAGTAAATCCACTTGCCAAAGCTGATTCCCAACAACTTTATAAATATTCACATTTGGTTCATCAACAACTATATAAAAGAATATAAAAATATCTCCAATTAAATTAGCTAAAGCATATGGTATGACAACAAAATCATGGGAAGCATATACTCTGCCAATACTCCCAAGTGAAAAGTGAAAAAAGCCCAAAAAACTCACTCCCAAATCTTAGCACCAAAATGCTATTATATATCAAATAGCCATCCAGTACCCTCTTGTCCTATCTACGAGTCAAAATGTTAAAGCACACAACTATATTAGTAAGACCTGATGGGTTCTTTAGCAACCAAATTGAGTTTTATATGAATTTATTGTACCATAGAAAACATTTTTCATATATAAAAATATATATTCTCATCAATAGTATAGAATTCATGATGCAATAACATGATTTAAAAATAGATTAATCTAATCAATCAATTTTCTGAAACATATAATTACAACATGTATACAAAAATATTTTACAACATATATACTATAAATCACTAAATTTTGCAAATAGTGTGTACGTGTGTTTTTATGGGAAGGAACAAAGAAATGGGGAAAATAAGCCCATGTTTGGATGCTTTTTTTTGGTCACTCAATTTCCGTCACTCATCACTCATCACTCATCACTCTAAAATACCTCTAAAATACCATGTTTGTTTGGCACCATCACTCACTTTCTATCACTCAATATTTTTCACACTATTTGTGGGCCCTATACCTGTCACCCGGTGCAACCTTTTTTTTTTCCAGTACCCAAACTCATTGAACCTAATATAAAAAAATAACATAAAATAAAATAAAATAAAAAAAACCCAGAAAAGACCGAACTAGTAAAAGAAGAAGAAGAAGAAAAAAAAAAAGAACCAAACAGCCAACCCAGGAGAAGAAAGGAAAAAAAAAAGTCAAAAGGTGGTCAAAAGGTGCGACTAAGTACTGTTTGTGGGTCCCCTATGTTTGTTTAATTACAATATTGCCATTGAGTTATGACTTATAGAAACTGAAAATAGCCAAAATGTGTTTTCAGTTTCCATAACTCATAACTCAAAAATCAAAAAATTGAGTAATGGAAATAGAGTTATGGACTTCCCAAACAACCTTTTTGCTATGAGTCCCACCATTTTTGAGTTATGAGTTATGGAAACTGAGAATTAAGTTACGGAAATAATCCATCCAAACAGCCCCTAAAGACTTGGCTAAATGGTTAATGAGCAAGAAGAGCCCCACACATAAGAAAAGGAAAAGGAAAATTGCAAAAATCTTATGAGCATAAATAAACTCTAGTAGAGACAGGAACTTAATCTTCAATGAACAAAAGGCCAAGAAACTCAAAGATCCAAGCTTGAGTTTATGTCTCCAATGCTCTGTTATAGTATTAACTGCTTGCTTACAAATTGTTGTATATAATTCCAAGTTTGAATATTTATTCTAATGAAGATAATAATGAAGGGAATACAAGTATTGTGATGTTAAGTCTTATCATGCTTGAGGTGGCTGTATATGAACCTTACTTGAACTCCAAATTTAAATGAAAAAAAATTGAAACTAAGATTATGAACCTGAATATTAGTCCTCATGCATTATAAATTCTTTCTTGGATTTCATTGCTCTTTTAAATTTTCAGTTGTAATTTATTGACGGGAAGTATTATAAGTATATCATGTGTATTTTCATCACAGCCACACATAATATCCCTTTCTTCTGATTTCACAAAAAAAGAAAAAAAGAAAAAAAGAAAGAAAGGTAAAACACCACTCTATTACCCAAACTTATAAGATTTTAACTTATCTCGAACCAAACTGACTCAGTACCTTAACCTCATCTTGATCCATTACTAAAAAAAAAAAAACTTTCTTCACCCACTATTTAATTTGAATACAAATCACCCATGTTATACCTCGAATCAATGTATTAAATATTTACACACAAAAAAAAAAAAATAAATAAACTTTTGCCAAAATTCAAAAGCATACCTTACTGATATCCAAAAGATCAGTCCCTACTTTTGAATCGCATAGCTCAACTTGGTGGCTACAAATCCAATGTAACTAATTAGCACCCAAAAAATTTATTTAAACCTAAAAGAGAGAGAGAGATTATATATTCGTAAAAATAGAGAGAATGGCATGAGATTAGGCAAAAACGAACAAAAATGAACCAAATTAAACTGGAAATTTTAGAGAGAGAGAGACGGATGTTACTTGTCTTGTGTTAGCCAAAAATACAAAAAAATGGAACCAAATCCCCCTTTCTTTATTATCTGTTTCTCTATTCCTCTTTCAATCTCTTCTAACCTAAAAAATTAGAAACCCAAGTAAAAGTTAAGAAGAAAAAAAAGCCAAAGACACCCAAAATACCCATAATACCATAAACCTAAAAGACCCAAATTAGCAAACAATCAAGGATTGTAACCCACAAGGAAACAAATACAAACACAGATCTTAAGATTTTTTTTTTTTTTGAAGAAATGGAGAAATAAAAGAAAAAGAAGAGATACTTACTGCGAAAATGATTAGTCAGTCTTTCTTCCCTCACTATCTCCCATAGAAATTTGATTTCAGCCAAAGCCGATTTGTTACAGAGAGAGAAAAGAGAAAGAGAGAGAAGTTCCTAAAATAAAAAAGAGAGAAGAGACATGGAGAGAGCTCCAGAACGTTTTGTTTTTTTTTTTTTTTTTGATGTGAAAAGGGCTGAGTTCCCATTGGTCGGGTTAGGTCAGGTTAGGAGATTTTTTGACTCAAACCCAACCAGACCTGCTATCCAAATTTTTTTTTGTAACCCAACCCAACCCACCAAGCCCTAAAAACCGACCCAACCTAGTGGGTTGGGTTGGGTCAAGTCAGTTTTAGCAGGTTGGCTGCACACTCCTAGTCCATAGAATGTGTCGTTTAGGCCTCAACAAGCCGACAAAAATTGACTAAATGAAATTTACTGTACATAGAGGCATTTGCTCTTTTTATATAGTTAGTAGAGAGTCTGATTAATTGCAGTAAATTCCTGAAAAAAAGTATCAATTCATTGAGGGAAACAAAGAATGTCTGGGGGAACTTGAAAAATGTATATCATGGTAATTGAGATAAATATTTGGAATTAGTTGACTGAACTTACATGAATTCAGGCTTTGATTTTTGAGTGTTGATTTGCATATGATGAGCAGGAACTAATTTCATATTTGACATAACTAACAAGGTTAGACAGATTGATGCCATTATAATGGGACTTGCTATCGCTACATGATACTATTGTATGCTCATTTTTATATCTTGAATCTCTTTATTTGAGCATTAGTCCTGATTGAGGAATATCTTATATGCAATTACACATTTTCATATTCTTACAGCCCCTCATTTATGATCATGCAGGTCAAAGAGGTGATCATTTCTTTCTTTGTATTGATGGAACAAGGCAAAGCTACAAGACCAGCAAGTATCACCCTGGGCTCTTTGTACCCTTTTTAGTCATTTTCCCAATAATCGTAGAATATAGGATGTGGATTCTTTATGGCATTATTGATGTAACTTTTTGTTAATGTGAAATAGGATCTCGATCTACAGTGTGAGGAACTAATAAAAGAAGAGTTTGGTGAGAGCTGTAAGCAGCTAGGGATTGTTGCTGGGGTGAGACTCCCTACAGTTTATTCCCTCATCAAACTTGAGTGTACTCGGTGGATATTTAATTTTCAATAAAATAATCAATTTGTTTTTACATCATTTTGAGTTATATGATCTTACAAAGACCTTGAAAAAAGATCAGGTGGATGATTGGGACTGTTTAGGTATGAAAAAAAAAATCATCATTCTAAGTCCAATGTTTATCAAATAGTGCATTTCATTGATTGCAGTAATAGTTTCTCCAAGACTATATGTGGAAGGCTAAGAAATGTTACATACGTTTTGTTGCTTATGGGGGTTTAATTTTAATGTTGCTTTATTGTGTGAATCTTCTCTGACTTAACACTTGATTTCAAATTCATAATAGCATTGGACGATATTTCTGCATGGGGCTAACGCATTGGACGATATTTCTGCATGGGGCTAACGCATTGGACGATATTTCATCATTGGCAGCACCATTAAGGAGCTTGTCCTTATGGCAAGACAGGGTAACGCTATTCCCTGATGCTATCTTGGAAATGGTGAGATTATGTTGCTTATATATCTGCAAAATTGGCACCTCCACCATAGTGTACAAGGTGACCACTTGTTAAGGAATGAAAGTTGTTTATATATATATATATATATATATATATATAAAGGAAGAGGGCCATGGCCCAATTACTAGAGTGGAATTTGAGTCCAATATATTTGAATGAGGTAATTAGTTTTGGAAGAGGCCCAAGAAAAGGAAGCATAAGTGAATAAATGGGCCTTGGTATGCATAAAAAGTAAAAATTCTAGCATATACGTGTAAAAATGCTTGGGTAAAACTGTACTTTGCCATAAGCTAGCCAACCGACGTTATATATTAGGCTTTTAGGGCTCTTTTTCTCTCATTCTCTCACTTTCTCTCTTTCGCTCGCTTTCTCTCTCATTCAAGAATTCGACACATCTCTCTCTCGGTCTCAGACTCTCAGGTACGTTTGTCTCTCTCTTTCTCGTTGTTGTTATTGTTATTGTTATTGTTATTATTATTGTTAGTGTGTGTGGATGTGGATGTGGAATACAAACTTTATTTAACCCCTCTCCCTTGTTAGGAATCATGGGAGATGTGGAGTATGAGGACTATGAGATCGTAAAGTTTCCATTCTTCTACCAAGTCTTTCCTGATGCTCCAACTGAACCAGTGAAGCTACCTACCGTTAACTATAGTGACTTTGGCTTCCCCGACTTGCATATTACACTTCCCAATCTGCCAAAATGGACCTTCGCCACGGAGGTATGTACTGCTGTGCTACTACATTGCGAGTTGTGAGTGTATGCCTTTTTTTTTTTTATGACTTTTTTTTTTTTTTTTTATGAAATAATAATTTGCTTTTTCCTCAGCTTTCTGAGCAGAAAAGAAATGAATTTACCTGCCATGCACAGTCGATGTTAGATCGTTTATTTCTTCTTCTTCTTCTTAATATCCATCATCTATATATGCTTTATTTGGATCTCTTCTTAAATCTTTGATTTTGTACAATTGTTGTAGGATACAAATTTTGAATTTGTGAGACTTGTGAAGCTACAAACAGTCCGTGGTATAGGAACGAAATATTATTTTCAAATCGAGGTCAAGCCCAGCGGTGCTGCTGACCACAACATTTGAAGGTGCAGTATACGAGCAGTTGTATCCTACTCTTGCATCTTGGCCCGTTACTTGTAGACTAGTTGGCCCCAATTCTCAACGCTATGTGCCCTTTGGCGTCGGCAAATACACCGTTACACCTTCAACGATGTCTACTCCACTTCCCTCTAAATAAATTCATGATCAGCTTAAGCTTTGTGCTTGGGTCTGTTGGATCTTATTTTATTGTAGTGACGTTCTGTTTTCTGGTTTTATTCCAGCATATAATATAATATAACATTGCAAATTTTAATATAATCAAAATTATTTGTGTCTCTATATTCAATTGGCTGTTTATCTGATTGTTTGATTCGTTTAACTCGAAGCATATCTAATTTTTTGGGAAATGGTATTCAATGTGTTGTTTGTTTGTTTGTCACTACATCTATGTCAGGTTGGTTAAGGGGGAGTTCATGGCTTTCTCCCATAACATACGGAGATATAACTTTCTCTTTGAATGAAATTAATAGGCTATGTTTGCATGCTTTACTCAATAGCACTTGCCTTCCCTTAAGCTACCATAATTGTAAAAGACTGCATAGATTTATTCCTGGTTGAATCGTTGCTTTTACTAGA
Source organism: Quercus lobata (assembly GCF_001633185.2). NCBI lineage: Eukaryota > Viridiplantae > Streptophyta > Magnoliopsida > Fagales > Fagaceae > Quercus > Quercus lobata. Next base: position 1,183,532 of record NC_044905.1, read on the forward strand.
TCTATTAGTCACTGGAGTTCTGTTTAAAACCCAAAATTATGGACAAATGGATATCAAAGAAGGTGATACATCAGATTTAGGAGCTAGATTTAGGAAAATATTCATTCCTTGATGACAATTTATAACATTTTGTGCATCAGTAAAAACTAAAAGGTAAGTTTGTGAGTTCTTATGAAGCGTGGCAACAATTGCTTTTGAAACTCTTACCCGGTTGAGTATCCATCACAAAGGTGTTGTTGCATCATAAAAATACATCAGTGCCCTGATAATAGAGCTCAAAAGTGTAGGAAAATTAGATAGTGATGCCCCAAAACCTAAACCAACAACTGAAAAGGCTCTTTGGAGTAAAAATAAAACCAGGATAGACCCAATCCCGGAGTAAAGTGCAATGAATCTGCTTACATTAGAATCCTCAATTTCAGCAGCAAACCGATGGTTTTGTATCAACTGCATAGCTAAGAATATGAAGTGGGATATAGCTGCCTAAAAGAGACAAGAAGCCCTTGCTCTGACTCAGACACAGTATGTAAGGTTGTAGACTAGTGTTTCCTGTTTCCCTTTCTTCTTGCTTAATCAATTGATATGAAGTCAATATTAATTGCTCCTCACAAGTTTTCAAAATTTCCCATGTAAAGGTTTTGGACTGTTGGAAAGAAGCATACTTGGCATGTTTCTGGAAACCAACAGTGTCTGTTAGGAACCCGGTGGTTCCTAATGGAGATTGATGGGAATTATAAGGGAATGGATGGGAATTGTAGGGAAATTGACTTAATTCGAGGTAGTCACCCTCCATAGAGAAAGAGAGAGATTAAGAGAGAGAAATGCACTAACAAATTGGTTTATTCTTCATTCATTCCTCATATTGGATTACAATCATGTATTTATAGGAGACTAGCTCTAATCTCATTGGTCCACATGGCCTCATCCTAATGGTTCTATTATTCCCCATGTGCATTAGTAATTCCAACATGTGCTAAATGTGATTAACATGCTTGGAATTGTAACTAACTAACTAACTAACTAACTAGGTTCTATTATTCCCCATGTGTATTAATAATTCCAACATGTGCTAAATGTGATTAACATGCTTGGAATTGTAACTAACTAACTAACTAAATCTCAATACAACAATTATTATCCATATGCTTATAGCATTCCTAACAGTGTCATTATGTGCATTGACAAGGTTTTGAAATTCTTGACTTGAAGGTAGTAGCTAATGCCATGTGAAAGCTCTTAGAAATTTCCCTTCAGACATAAACTGCAAAAATTTATGTTAGATTTCTACTAGAAAAGGCACCATTAGTAGCACAAATTGCATCTTTAAGAGACATCATTACATTAAATAGACTAGTTGCAGTTTGTGCATCAACAGCACTGAATGGATCGGATCATCGATCCAAGAGATAAATATCTGCATCTTGATAGAGTGCAGGGGCAAGTTGAACCTGTTGCTTCTGGTCACCACTTAGAGTAACACAGCTTTCTCTTATATCTTTTTTGTCACCAACTGGAAGCATCTCAAGGTCTTATATAGGAGAACACTTTCTAATTACTTCTTGGTATCTTTGTGAATCCAAGGGGGGCCCAAAAAGAATATTTTCTTGAATAGATCTTGTTTGAACATGAATTTGGAAAGCCAGAAGCTTTAGCAAGATTTTTTCCCCCCATTTAAGATGTCTACCATGTAATTGATGGATATAAACAAGTGTGTGAGTTGTATCTTTTAGAAAGTGCATTAGGGACAAAAATGACATCATATTCTTCAACACTTTCTTACAAAAACTATGCTCCCATTGATTTACTATGTTCTAATTGATTTATTTATTTATTCTTTTAGAAATCACAAGCAAAGAATGAAATGATTACTTACTATGCCTCTGATGTTTGGAACTTATCCCAGAATTGCTTCTAAAATGGTTGATTTACACGGAAGATGGAACTGAGAGTCTGGCTTTTAGTGCCAAACTCTCCAAGCACACAATATTTGCATGGAATTGAGAATCTGGCTTTCAATAGAGATTATTTTATTTTATTTTTTGTTTAATTATATTTACAACTCAAAACTTAAAAGAGTTATTTTAAATTTTGATTGAAGGAGCTTGGAACTTCGCATGATTGGATTTCTTAGAAATTCAATAAATTGAATCCAAGATTTCGTTCTTTTTTTATTTTTGTTTTGTTTTGGGTCAACCTCCGAACCACAATGATGAAAGGTTTGCACAACAAACAATGAAGGTGTGTCACAAAATCTCACCAAGTATGACCTCGTTGGATTCGGTGCTCTTCGCAATTGGTCTTGCCAGCGTGGGTCGGGTCAAGCACAGTAAGACGGGTCTTGTGGGTTAAGAGAGTAAGGGAGTTTTTTTTATGGAAATCAAATGAGTTACAGAAGACAATGGATAGGGTATTTTAGTTCATGAGGAAAATTCATAAGGTTATATTATGGTTTTTAATTTCATTGTTTATTTTTTTTAGGGGTAATTACAGTTAATCCACCTGTGGTTTGACCGATTTTAACTAAGCCATCTGTGGTTTAAAAAGTGTTGCTTAGCCACTTGAGGTACCCTTCGTTAGACATCTGTAACCCACCTCTCTCTTTTCACCGTTAAAAATAGGGGTAAATGTGTCTTTTTCATTATATTTTATGTCTCTCTTCTCTTTTCTCTCATCCTTCTTCTTCACATAAAACATAAAAGAAAAATATCAAAAAGCAAGTCAAGATAAAATTTGTTTCATCATTTTTCATATACATAATTAGCACAAAGTTTTACAAAAGAGGGTAGACAAAGCAAAAAAACCCTCTCTCTAAAACTCTAACCCTCTTTCTTTTGCATGGTTCTCTAGAAAAAACCCAGATTTGCAAGTAAAAAAAAATCTAAAAAAAAAAAAACCCAACAATCTAGCAAATCCAACACCACAACCAACTCACTACACCATCAAATCATAGCCTCACCAAACTACCACCTCCAACACCACCACCGTTGTTAGCCACTGCCCAAAACCCCATAACGGGAAGCAAAAATAAAGAAACAAGAAAAACAAAATTGTGAGAAGAGGAAGCATTCAACTCATGAGATAGGAGCAATGGTGAGCAGCAGAGCAACCTAATTGTCTAGATCGGTTGAGATCGAAGCAATGGAGAACGGTGGATCGATGGATTCAAATTTTCTAGGGTTAGTGGATTTGTGGGTTCAAATTTTCTGGGTTGGTTTAAATTTCCTTATGGTTGGTGGGTTCAAATTTTTTGGGTTTAATGGATTTGTGGGTTAATGGATTTGCGAGTGTAATGGATTTCTAGGTTGGTTTAGTTTTTTCAACTATGAGTTTTTAGGATTTGGCATATTTGTTCTATCTATGGCTTCAAAAGAAGATGGAGAATCTTCTAGGTTCCTTCCAATAAAAAAAAAAATGGTTCCTTTTTGTTTTCCCTTGCTATCTGGGTTTGAGACGTAAACTAGTTTTTTTTTTTTTTTTGGCGGCAAGATTTGATGTATATTGTTGGTAGTATATACATCAAGAGGGAACCAATTATTGTGTTGATTGAACAAAATTCAGGTCACAATATGCGATTTGGGTTTGTAGATTTGATTTCTAAGATAGTGAGAGAGAAGTGATTCTTCAATATGTTGATTCTAATTCTGTTTCTATTGTGACTTATATAGTAAAGGTGATTTTTTAACGGAAATGGCAGAGATGGGTAACTGGTGTCTAATGGAGGTCACCCTAGGTGGGTTAAGTGATAACTTTTAAACCACAGGTGGACACTTTAAAAACGGGTCAAACCACAGGTGGGTAAAGTGCAATTTTTTTATTATTATTATTATAATTCGATAATTGGAGGTGTGGGAATTTAAATCCAAGATGTGTCATTTGAGTTATAAGGCACTTCGAAAAGTTATATTTGTCTTTCATTTGGCTAGAGGGAGTACATTAATAAATTAGTTTCTAAGTCTCATGCATCATGCAACTTCTGCGTGACAGTTAATTTTAACCATCAATTGGATCTTTGATTTAATTTGCAAAATTTTTTATGAATAGAATATCAATTCTCACAAGGTCATCTGTAATTACCAAGAGAACGTGGTTCATGCTCTCTTCCTTTCCCAAAATTGGTGGTTTTTTAGATACAATTCCAATATGAAACCTCAGTACTCTCAAGCAAAGTACAATATGATTTAATCTCTGGTTGGTTAAACAAACTATCATCCTCGGCCAATTGTTGGAATAAGCAAAAGAATAAATACTGGAATTTTCAACCCTCCTAACGATTGCACTTGTACACCCAACTCGACAAGTACCCTCATGGATAGCTCCTGAATCTCCTTGTTACAAAATAAATTTCGATGGAGCTATCTTTGATGAAGATAACAGTGCAGGTCTAGGTGTTGTCATTTGGAATAATGAAGGTTTAGTCATGGAAACTTTGGCAACAAGATGAGCACTTGAACTAGCAGCAAATGATATTCACTTCCTTGCCTCGCACTTTTCAGCTTTTAATTTATCTCATGTATGTAGGCATTGTAATAAGGTTGCTCATTCATTTGCAAAAAAATGCAATTCTTTCCCCACCCTTGTTAGTTTGGATAGAAGATGTACTGCTAGACATTATTTTTGTGCTACAGGCTGATTTGAACAACCTCTTTTATTAATATGCACTAAACTTCTTCTATAAGAAAAAAATTATTAAAAAAATAATAATAAATTGCCAATTGGAAATTTTCATAATTTGGGAAGTGGAGGGCAAGTATTCCTTAGTTAAAGTGATATTTTATTAATTAACCCTTTTGATTCGTTAGCCATCAAATTTGTATTATTATTTTTGAATCTTCAATAACGAATAGCTCGCACAAGTAAATCTTTTAAGTCAAGCATTAATAAGGTCCTTATCAAAAAAAGAAAAAAAAAAAACATTAAGCATGTGAATGAGCCTTTGCAACCTCCACGATTCCGTATGAGAATTCTAAATGTGTGACATTAGAAAAGTGATGAAGACTTCTATTTTATGTTGCAAAATACAAATTAATAAAGACTTCAATTTAATGCTACAAAATACAGGTCACAAATCATAAAGAAAAATAGGTACAAATTACACAAGGTTTTTATTTTTTAATTTCTTAAGAAGTTCATCAAATAATATGGTTTAAATCCGAAAAGCAAGCACTTCCTGATTGAGTTTCACTCTCTCTAGTTGTATGGGTTTCTTGGTTCCTCAACTACCATAATTAAACTGCATGTAAAGGATTCACCATTAGCTTCTTGTGAGAAAGAAATACTTGGGACACCCGTTTCATTGTTGGCCTATACAGTGGTTTAGCGTGTAAGCATGCAAATGCAATTGTAGCAACAAGGAAAACATCACGTGCAACTAGTTAATTTGGAGGTGGGAGACATTGGTCTAATATTTCATTTAGCATCAAATTTTGAGTTGATAATGATGGTGATGATAATGATAATGAAGTCAAGAGTTCTCTTGGATGTCTTCCCATCAGTATTTCTAGTGCTACCACATTAAAGCAATAAACATCACATTTTTCTGTTACCTCTAGATTATAGGCCAATTCTACATATATAAAAAGAAAAAAACATGATAATATTAACAAAATATGATGCCTTTCAATTTACTTTAATTTTTTTTTTTTACTTGTCTTTTTATAAGCTTTTTTTATGCAAACGTTAGTTCAACGGTAAAGGAAATTATTTGCCAGTTGCCACCAGATGGTTCAGTTCATAATAAACAACAAAATAAGCTTTTTTTTTTTTTTTTTTGAGGAAAAACAACAAAATAAGCTAAGTAGCATGATTATCTAGAAAGCCTTGCATGATTGACCGTTTTAAATAATAAATGAAAGTGTATGGTAGAATATGAAAAGAATAATTCACTTGGAAACAACTTAACCATAAGTCCTAACAATTAAAGTTTGAGATAAGAGTGGGATGTAGGATTTTTATTCACGTCTAGCTGCCAACAGCTCCAACACTTCCACTGATGGCGGTTTCTTAGTCTTCTTTGCCATAGCAGCCATAATGTAAATCATACCTTACTTATGTCAGCAAATAGCCGTTATTTTTGTACTTCGTTATTATTATAATTTCCTTATTTGTATCTTAAACACATGTTGAATGTATCTGTAGATTCCGTACAACTTCTATTATTGCCTGAATTAGGGAATATCAAATTATCCTTGATTCGTAATCAGAGTTTCCTAGATCAACTATCATTGTGTATAAATATAGAGTCATCTGTATGTAGCTTAAAAGTTAAAACTCACTAAAAAAATATATAGATTACACAATTTATTTCATTTTCCAACCATTGCTCGACAAAGCCATTAACTGCCATTGATTATCACCAGTCACTATTATCCAATATCACTTCTAGCCAAGGCCGGCCCTTCCACTAGGCCAATTAGGTCATTGCCTAAGGCCCCCAAGTGAAAAGGAGGCCCCAAAATTTTAAAAAAGAAGGGGTAATAGAAAAAAAAAATTAGTTTCAAATGAAACTCCAAAAAATCTTATACATCCTTCTGACCAAAGATCAAAAAATATGGAATATCCTTGTAAACATTGGTACCCCAAAAAATTCTTTGGTCTAAACAAAATTAGTTATCCCAAAAAAACTCATCCTTAACCTCTAGACAAATCAAAAATCAATTGGATAAAATGCAAATCTAGTCTAAAAAATTATCCACAAAACAATCTCAAATCAAAACAAATCAAAAATCTTAAATCCCTAAAATTTACTCATACATTTTCTCTCTCTCACTCTTGCTCTCCGCCTCTTTCCCTCTCTCTCTCTCTGCTAGCTAGATGATGATAGTTTGCAAAAAATACTGTCTTAAACTTGAATCTTTTCTCAAACATAATATTTATTATGCTATTGATGGTTTAGATTTATTTTCAGAGATAAAAGTATTAAAAGAAATTTACAAATAAAAGAATATATTCCAATTGACATACTAAATTATATAAAAAGGTTAGATTAATTTCTAAATACATGCATTGCTTATAGAATAGCCATGCTTTGCTGTTAGCATAAAAATCACTTCCCTTGGACTTATAGTTATGTACCACAGCGCAATGTGGCAAATGTTCACTTCATGTGGACTAATGAGCAAAAATTTTAATTTTTAAGCCCAACCAATGTAATGAACACTACAGCTATTAATCTTTACAATTTAATACCAAAGAAAAGACTGTACATCAGTTCATGGATCAATGCACGGGGATTGACTCAACTAATTAGTCACATATCTTAAGCCATAAATAAAAACTTCAGAAATTGGCACCTCCACCATAGTGTACAAGGTGACCACCTGTTAAGGAATGAATGTAGTTTTTATATATATACATATATATATATATATATATATATATATATATAAAGGAGGAGGGCCAGAGTGGAATTTTATTTGAACTAGTCGTTAACCCGTGCGATGCACGGGAAAACTATTGATTATGGAAAAAAAATTTCAATAATGAATGAAGAATTTAAGCTATTACTTAAATTAAAAAAAAAAAAAAAAAAAAAAAAAAAAAAAAAAAAAAACAATGAATGAAGTGTTTAAGCTATCACCTATCTATGCAATTTTTTTTTGTGCATTTCAATTAGACTTTAGACAATAATAATATGGTTATTACTTCTACTATTTTTGGGCTGAAATAAGTTTTTTTTTTTTTTTTTCCTAAATTGAAATAAAGTCATCTATTTACTACTTTTTTTTTATGCCAGAATTTATTTACTGTTATTATTAAGTTAAAATATTTAAAAATGATTATCTGATTATTTATTTAAAAGAAATATTTTTATAAAATGTTGTAATGGCAGTTTTGTGAATAATAAGGCATGTGATGGTGTCATAAATGTCATCTCTCTCACTGTTTCTCTTTCTCCCTGTTCTGCGTTCTCTCTACCTTCTCTCTTCCTCTCACTTCAAACTCCTCTGACTTCTCTCTTCTTATTTTCTTCTTCTTTCTCATCTCTTTCTCTCACACTCTCTACTCTCTTCCTTTCACGGCTACGACTCACGGTAAAGCCTCTCTCTTTTTTTTTTTTTTCTCATCTCTTTCTCTCACACTCTCCACTCTCTTCCTCTCATGACTCACGGTGAAGCCTCTCTCTTCTCAAGATCGGCTTTGGGTGGGTGGGATTCAGATCGGCTTTGGGTGGGTGGGCTTCAGATCGGTAAGGGTGGCTCCAGATTGTCGTGGGTGGCTTCAGACCCGCGTGGGGTTGTGGGTGGCCGTGGGTAGCCGTGGGGTCGTGGGTAGCCATGGATGGCCATGGGTTTTGCTGTTAGTGAGTGTTTTTGGGTGGTTGGAATTTCAGAGGTGTTTTAATAGAGTTTTTGGGTCGTTGGAATAAGGAGGAAGATGACGAGAGGGAGATGGGTTTTTTTTTTTTTTTTTTTTTTGGGAGAAACTTTTGGTTTGGGTCTGTGCTTTCGTTTACTGTTTTGATTTGGTTTTGGATTGTGTTGCGCTTGTGATATAGAGGAAGATGGGAGGAGAAAGAGTTGATGAAACTTTTGGTTTGGGTCTGTGCTTACGCTTACTGTTTTGATTTGGTTTTGGATTGTGCTGCGCTGGGGATATAGAGGAAGATGGGAGGAGAAAGAGTTGATCAGGTTTTTATAAGGGAGGAGAAGGAGGAGTATCGGGGAGAAATAGTTATTAAAATCAAAATTTTTGTTTTATAATGCTGATATTTAAAAATAGAATTTTTGTTTTATAATGCTGATATTTAAAAATAATGATGATGTGGAAAATTGTGGGAGCTTCTACGGCTTCGGTTATATATATATATATATATATATATATATATATAGATGAGGTAATTAAGTTTTGGAACAAGAAGGCCCAAAAAAAAGGAAGCATAAGTGAATAAGAAGTAAAACCGTAAAAATGCTAGGGGAAAACCGTACTTTGACATAAGCTAGCCAACCACCGGTATATATTAGGCTTTTAGGGCTCTCTTTCTCTCATTCGAACGCTGGCTTTCTCTCTCATTCAACAATTCGACACATCTCTCTCTCTCGCGCACGCTCTCTAGTACGTGGATATAATGGGTAACTAACCCTAATTTTCTAACTATTTAGTTAGTAGGCTCAGTTATCAAACTAATTTATTTTTTAGCATCTCGAGTCTAAGAGACTTGATTTTGACTTGTAAATTGAGTTTTTGAGGGTTGATTTTCATGCTTTGATCGGGTCCGAGGTGGCAGTTATGTCAGGAGACGTCCACCTGTAATTCAAGTGTCTGGGTCGTTCTTCTCCCATTCTCATTTCTCAAACTTCCAAAAAACCCAAGAACAAAATCAAATCAAACTTTCAAGTGTCTGGTCGTTCTTCTCCCATTCTCATTCTCAAAATTTCAAAGTAACAAAAAACCCAAGAACAAAATCAAATCAAACTGAAAACCCAAGAAAAAACTGACCCATGCCAGCGCGACCCAGGTCGCGCTACACTGGCCCAGCGCGACCTGGCTGCGCGACCCAGGCCGTGCTAACCTGGGGCGCGCTGGCCTGGTGCGACCTGGGTCGCCGGAGAGATCGACCTGTGATAGCAATGGCTCCAGGGTATTTGAAATTTGAAATAAATTTGGGTTCTGTTTTATGATTTTGGGGTGATGGGAGAAGGCTATATAATTGTTGTAAATTGAGACTTAAAGGCTCGATTTTCAACTGATCTGATGTGGAAAAAATGCCACATCAGATCATGAAAATCGAGTCTCTTAGACTCGATTTACTGGCCAAAATCGATTTTCTTAGACTCGAGATGCTAAAAAATAAATTAGTTTGATACTGAGCCTACTAACTAAATAGTTAGAAAATTAGGGTTAGTTACCCATTATATCCCCGGTACGTTTGTCTCTCTCTCTTTCTCGAATTGTTTTTCTTTTTGTTTGGCTTCTTTAATTAGGGTTTTGATCGATCAATTATTTATTTATTTTATTTTTTGTGTGGATTAGATTTCCGCTTGGATTGTAGGTTTTGTTTTTTAGGGTTTGGTATTTGGGTTTTGGGGGTTTTCAGGTTTCGAGTGAATGACAGTTGGTTGTTGAATTATAATAAGTATTTTATATTACGTTTCCTTTGTTTGTTATTGTGTATGTATCTCTGTACTGTGTTTGAGATTTGTGTTCAAAACAAACAAACAAACCATGAATGCTTGTGTTGTGTTATGTGAATCAGAATGAATGAAAATGATGTGTGCTCTTGTGATAAAATCTGTACATATATAGGTGATAAAGAGGGACTTGTAACTGTATGTATGTTTTTGCTGCTGGAATACAAACTTTATTTAACCCCTCTCCCTTTTGGGTTTTGAAGTTAGGAATCATGGCAGATGTGGAGTATACAGATAGTGGGTTCGTAACGTTTCCATACTACAACCGAGACTTTCCTGATATCCAAAGTGAACCAATGCAGCTACCTGTCAAAAAATTTACTGACTTCGGCTTACTTGACTTGCATATCAGTGTTAGCCTTCCACCACCATGGACCCTCGCCTCGGAGGTATATATGTACTGCTGTGCTACTACATTGTGCGTTGTGAGTGTAGTGTATGTCTTTTTTTTTTTATGAGGAAATAATTTGCTTTTTCCTCAGCTTTCTGAGCAGAAAAGAATTGAATTTACCTCCCAGCGGTGAGACTTGTGAGACTTGTGAAGGTGCAGACATACTTGTACTATTCTATTCAGTTTAAAAATTTTCAGTTTAAGAATTGAATTTACAAATTTTGAATTTGTGAGACTTGTGAAGGTGCAGACATACTTGTACATAGGAGATGATCATTATATTCTATTCGAGGCCAAGCCCAGCGGTGCTGCTGACCAAACTCTGAAAACATTTGAAGCTGCAATATACGAGCAGTTTTATCCTACTCCTGAAGTTTTTCCCCTTACTTGTGGAATAGTTGTCCCCAAGCGATGAGTAGTTGTATCCTACTCCACTTCTCTCTAAATAAATTCAAGATTAGCTTAATCTTTGTGCTTGGGTCTGTTGGATCTTATTTTATTGTAGTGGCGTTCTGTTTTCTGGTTTTAACACATCTCATTCAAGATTCGCTTTCTCTCTCATTCAACAATTCAACACATCTCTCTCTTGGTCTCAGGTACGTTTGTCTCTCTCTTTCTTGAAAATGATGTGTGCATGTACGTGCTCTTGTGATAAAATCTATATAGGTGATAAAGAGGGACTTGTATGTATGTTTTTGCTGCTGGAATACAAACTTTATTTAACCCCTCTCCCTTGTTAGGTATCATGGGAGATGCTTGTGAAGCTGCAGACAGTCCACGGTAGAGGAGTGGATCATTATTTTCAATTCGAGGTCAAGCCCAGCGGTGCTGCTGACCACACACTGAAAACATTTGAAGGTGCAATATACGAGCAGTTCTATCCTACTCCTGGATCTTGGCCTGCTACCTGTAGACTAGTTGGCCCTAATTCTCAACGCTATGTGCCCCTTAGCGTTGGCAAATTCACCGTTACACCTTCAAGGATGTCTACTCCACTTCCCTTTAAATAAATTCAAGATCAGCTTAAACTTTGTGCTTGGGTCTGTTGGATCTTATTTTATTGTAGTGACGTTCTGTTTTCTGGTTTTATTCCAGCATATAATATAATATAACATTGCAAATTTTAATATAATCAAAATTATTTGTGTCTCTATATTCAATTGGCTGTTTATCTGATTGTTTGATTCGTTTGACTTGAGCATATCTAATTTTTTGGGAGATGGTATTCAATGTGTTGTTTGTTTGTCACTACCTCCGTATCAGGTTGGTTAAGGGGGAGTTCATGGCTTTCTCCCATAACATACGGAGATATAACTCTCTCTTTGAATGAAATTAATAGGCTATGTTTGCATGCTTTACTCAATCGCACTTGCCTTCACTTAAGCTACCATAATTGTAAAAGACTACATGATCAACTAGATTTATTCCTGGTTGAATAGTTGCTTTTACTAGATCTATTAGTCACTGGAGTTCCATTTAAAACCCAATATTATATCAAAGAAGGTGATACATCAGATTGAGGAGCTAGATTTAGGAAAATATTCATTCCTTGATGACAATTTAAAACATTTTGTGCATCAGTAAAAGCTAAAAGGTAAGTTTGTGAGTTCTTATGAAGCGTGGCAACAATTGCTTTTGAGAAACTCTTGCCTGGCTGAGTATCCTTCACAAAGGTGTTGTGCTTGGGTCTGTTGGATCATCTAAGCGATGAAATTCCGTTAACATTAGTTCAACTGTAAAAGAAATTGTTTGCCACCACATGGTTCGGTTCATATAATAAACAACAAAGTAAGCAAAGTAGCATGATTATCTAGAAAGCCTAATATAAAAGAATAATTCACCTGGAACAACATAACCATAAGTCCCTGCAAGTAAAGTTTGATTGAAAGAATTAGGATCAAGAAGCTTAGTCGTGCAAAAATCAGCAATAGAAGCCTCCAACTCAAAGTTCGATAGTATATTGTTGCTAGTTATATCTCAATGAACAATTATTAATGCATGTAAGACAAGGTGTATGCTATACTTTATATGACCTCCACCCTCTTTATCCAATCCAATGCCACAGCTTCAACATTATTGCTTAAGACCAAAAACATGCTACGTTTATGCAAACAATAACCATGTAGTTTAACAATATTTCGATGTCGAATTTCTGTTAACATTTTGACTTTTTTTTTGAAATACTTGTCAAAACTCAGTTCCTTAGTCTCTAAGCGATGAAATTTCTTTAAAGCAACCACTTTACCACTAGGAAATTGTGCTTTGTAAATTCTACCATAGCTGCATATTCCAATACAATATCTAATGTCAAAGTCCTCTATTACTTTAATAATGTCTTCATAGGAAATTTTGCCATCATAATTCCACATCGAAAATATGTCCCCATTTTTTGTTTCCCTTGACTCGGATTCAATTTTCCTAACCCCACATCAATAGATGAAAAAATACCCAAGAAGTGAAAGCACACAAGAAAAAAACTCAATGGAACAAGAATTTTTATTTTGTAGTCAATTGATGTATTCTTGTTTGTGGAAGATGAAAGACAAGGAGGGAACTTTTGATATCACCACATAAATCTTTGTTGCCGATAAGTGTGTCATAACTATAATTTTTGAAAACATCCGGAATTTGACCCTCCAAAGAATTGTATGACAAGTTAACATATGTTTTTTTGAAAAAAAGGGGGAATTTTTCCTGTAAGGTTATTGTAGCTAAGGTCAATCCAACGAATTGAACAAGGGCCACCAATTTGAGAGGGAATGGTTTGAGTTAAGTAGTTATGGCTTAAAAACAAAGTGTACAAAGAATGGCAATTAGCTATTTCAATGGGGATGGAACCACTAATTTGATTCCAATCAAGGTTCAAAATGCTCAACTGAGTCAAATAACATATAGTTGAAGGTATTTTACCCGCAATGCTATTATTACTGTGGTACAAGTAATTTAAACTCTTCATATTGCCTATTTCTGGTGGAACGGAATTGTTCATTTGGTTTGAATCGAGATCCAATTTTGTCAAATTAGTTAAATGACCTAGAGGCGAAGGTATCAGACCAATGAGCTTGTTATATTTGAGGGACAAGAGCTTCAAATCCTTCATGTTGCCTATTTCTAGTGGAATGGAGCTATTCATTTGTTTAGAATTGAGGCACAATTTTGTCAAACTGGTTGAGCGACCTAGAGACGAAGGTATTGGCCCATCGAGCTTGTTATGTTCCAGTTTCAATACTAACAACTTCTTTAGCATTCCTATTTCTCACACTATAGAACCATTGGTTTCATTATAAGAAAAATCCAAATTGGAAAGATTAGTTAAAAGGCCGAGAGCTGAAGGGATTGGTCCAACAAATGTGTTATTACTAAGATCTAATTCAAAGAGATTCTTTGAATTTCCTAGTGCTTTGGTGATGGCACTAGTGATGAGATTACTAGAAATGAAAAAATCCACTAAGTGAGTAAGATTGGCAAGTGAAAGTGGCAAGGTACCTGTAAGTTTATTCCAAGCCAAATCAAGATACATGAGTTTCAAAAGATTACCTATCTCTTGTGGGATGCTCCCTCGAAGTCCAGTATTATAAAGATAAAGCATGACTAAATTTGGGAAGGATGTGAAGTTGATTTCCTAAACTTATCTCCCAGATTGAACCCACTCATGTTAATCTTTGTAACACTTCCACCATTATTGCATTTAATTCCACGCCACTCAATGAATTGAGGTAGCTAGCGTTGGAATAGCTACTCCTCCACTCACTCGATCTCCCGCAGAGCCTTTGCTTCAAAATCCAGCGCAATAACCATATTTGTAGCATGCATGAAGATACAAAGTGCCCATGCTACTACCAGAATGGAAATGAAGACAGAGGCAGCCATGTTAAAGTTTACTTGATGGATGAATGCAAGGGCAACTGGTTGATTGTTATATTCATGAATCAAGACACCTTTACAAGTGAGATATGGACTAGATAAAGATTACAAAGTCACTTTTTCTTTTTCTTTTTTACTTTGAAAAAAATACCTACGTAATTCTCATGAAATATTCTCCCTTCGAATCCTATTGAAGTGCGGAACATTGAAATCTACCAGCAAAATTTCCTGGAATTATCTTGGAAATTTTTGCTAATTAGTCCACATGATGCAATTGAAGTGAACATTTGCCACATTGCGCTGTGGTACATAACTATTAGTCTATTAGTCCAAGGGAAGTGATTTTTATGCTAACAGCAGAGCATGGCTGTGCTATTTGAAGTGAACATTTGCCACATTGCGCTGTGGTACATAACTATTAGTCCAAGGGAAGTGATTTTTATGCTAACAATAAAGCATGGCTATTCTATAAGTAATGCATGTATTTAGAAATGAATCTAACCTTTTTATATAATTTAGTATGTCAATTGGAGTATATTATTTTATTTGTAAATTTCTTTTAAAACAATTATCTCCGAAAATAAATCTAAACCATCAATATCATAATAAACATCATGTATGAGAAAATATTTAAATTTAAGATAGTATTTTTGTAAACTTTCATCATCTAGCTAGCTGAGAGAGAGAGGCGGAGAGCAAGAGTGAGAGAGAGAAAATGTATGAGTAAATTATAGGGATTTAAGATTTTTGATTTTTTTTTGATTTGAGATTGTTTTGTGGGTAATTTTTTTAGACCAGATTTGCATTTTATCCAGTTGATTTCTGATTTGTCTAGAGGTTAAGGATGATTTTTTTGGGATAATTGATTTTGTTTAGACCAAAGAATTTTTTGGGGTACCAATGTTTACAAGGATATTCCAGATTTTTTGTTCTTTGGTCACAAGGATGTATAAGATTTTATGGAGTTTCATCTAAAACTATTTTTTTTTTCTATTGCCCCTTTTTTAAAATTTTGGTGCCTCCCTTCCACTTGGGGGCCTTAAGCAATGGCCTAATTAGCCTAGTGGAAGGGCTGGCCCTGACTGGAAGTGATATTGGATAATGGTGACCGATGACAATCAATGGCAGTTAATAGCTTTGTCGAGCAATGGTTGGAAAATGAAATAAATTGTGTAATCTATATATATATATATATATATTTGAGCAAGTTTTAACTTTTAAGCTATGTACTGATCACTCTATATTTATACACAATGATAGTTGATCTAGGAAGCTCTAATTACGCTTGAATCAAGGATAATTTGATATTCCCTAATTCAGGCAATAATAGGAGTTGTACGAAATCTACAAATACATTCGACATGTGTTTAAACAAATAAAGAAATAATAATAATAACGAAGTATAAGTATAGAAATAACGGCTATATGCTAACACAAGTTAGATATGATTTACAGTAAGGCCGCTATGGTAGAGAAGATTAAGAAACCACCATCAGTGGAAGTGTTGGAGCTGCTGGTAGCTAGACGTGCAGTGTTTATTTTTGTAACTATTGAAAGTGGGCATTTGGGTGTCAAATGAGAATGGAAACCGTAACATTACTTTAATTCAACACTAGAAAAGGGATTACACAAGGTTGCACACGAACTAGCTAAATATGCTAGATGTAATGAAGCCAATCAAGTCTGGAAAGGGATTTCGCTTTCAATGGTGCAACACCTAGTCAAACTTGATGGCACCTAAAGCTTTTCTCTGCTTTTTCTCTTACTTCTTCGTCCCAGTTGTAACAATACTAATGCTTTATGCTAGAGGTCTAGACTCCAAAACCCATATTTGCAGTTTGTAGATGGTAAGGTATACCTTATACCTGTGTCTGTTTGAGCCTTTGGGGTGATGTTTAGTGTTATGGTCATTGACTCATTATTGACCTCTGTGAATCTATTTTGGACTTGCATTATAGAGGGAGACATTAAGAAAGCTTGAGATTGGAATGTGAAAAAAGACTTTTAATTTGGAGGAACCTATTGCACAATACTCCTAATAAATTTAAAATGTTCACATGGGGTGACATCTTGGATGTATTGCCCACCAAACACCTATGACCTATTGGCTATTGTACAAGAAGAAAAGTAAGGGAATTGATCAGTACAATTTAACGGAATCTCTTAAGTATTGGACACATCCTGGAAAGTGCAAACGGATAAACA
Source organism: Quercus lobata (assembly GCF_001633185.2). NCBI lineage: Eukaryota > Viridiplantae > Streptophyta > Magnoliopsida > Fagales > Fagaceae > Quercus > Quercus lobata. The sequence goes on from NC_044905.1 coordinate 1,200,119, forward strand.
TGTATTTCTAATTGTGAATATATATATATATATATATATATATATATATATATACACACACACATACACACACAAAGTGACGGAGTTAGGAAATATACACATACACACACAAAGTGACGGAGTTAGGAAATATTTTTAGGGGGGCCAAGGTATAAACAATAAAGTTCTTATGTATAAAAAAAATGACTAAAAATATCTTAATTTCACAAATTAACTTTAACTTAAAAAGGTTGCTTTTTTACACTCTTCATGACACTAAAATCACTTATAATTTATGCTAAACTAAATTGGTGCAAACAACATGAGAGGTCATTTTTGCATCAATTGTAATATGAAATATGAAATATGAAATCCTGAATATTAAATTTTGGAACCTCAATACCTCAAATTGATAAATTAAACAAGTTTATAATGATAATTTAATTTAATTATCCAAGCCACTAACATCAATTAAACAAACAACTAACAGATTACTATTATCAAATTATAATTAATTCAATTTAAGTACTAAACTACTCAGCCATGCTAAGGACCTACAACTACAGTACTCTATTCTAGTCCTAGACCCATAATTACTTTAGTTTTTAGGATTGGAAATTTGGAATTGTTGTATATATTTTTTGTCAAAAATATTAGGAGGGGCAATGGTGATTAAGTTCTTCCTATTTTTATTTTTTATAGTGCTATTATTAAGAGTTTTTCAAAACTCAGGGGGGCTATGCCCACCTGCCCCCCCCCCCCCCCCCCCCCCCCCCTTCTCCCGTTGAAACAAGGATATATCTTAGGGGTTATAAGCTAGTAATATTAGATTAAATGAAAAAGAAAGTTTGAATGAAATTATGAAACATCAATGCACTTTGACCAAAAATAATAATAAGAAGAAGAAGAAGAAAATTGAACTGTATTTTTACTGGCTTATTTTATTTAAAAATGAATTTTGTAAGAGTAAAATTATATTTAGGGAAAAAATTTTGAACTTAAAAAAATGTATATTATATATATATGAGATGAAAAAAAGCCCGAAATTTTATTATATATAGGTTAACAAAAAAATGTTTAAAAATCTTTTTTCAGAATCACAATTTTTAAATATCTGATTTGCTTCTTAAGCAGTCGACCAAAAATTTCAATTATTTTATGCTAGATTGGGCATAGATGGCCCTAACTCAATGTTATTTTTTTTTCTAACGGTAAGTACAAACTCAGTATTAGTGTTGATTATCCATAGTCAAGGCACATTAGAGTGGTGTAAAGAAAAAAGGACAAAGAAAGTCCCAATTGCAATAAGAAAGGGCCGGGGCCCTTTACAATGAAGGACATTGTCATCTAGCTCAAATGTGATATGACCCTCCAACTTAATTAGGAACAACCAAAATCTTGAAAATCTAAGGCATTTGTTCACATTATTACATTGCATGATATATATTGTTTGTGATGGTCTCTCTAGCTTGACAAATCTAATCTTACCTAGTTCTAACATTCATGCTATATAGGAGTGACTCACGGGTCACATATAGGAGTGACTCACGGGTCACATACGTAGCACCCATATTGATCATATAAATTATAGGTCATGCCTTGTTAGGTTATCGATAAAATTATGCATAATTTTATTTTCTCATTTCTCAACCAAGTACGTTATCAATATGTAAAACTTGGTTTGGGTGGTTCCAACGTAAGGAGCTTTGTGATTCACTTATTTTTTTTAAGGTATATATGAACGTAATGGGAATCAAATAATTTTTTTCGTCTTGTTCTCAAATATATAGTTGAAAAAGTTTGAAAACGTAATTTTCAAGGGGATCTTTCAAGCAGGAATATCCATCTACAGTATTCAATAATTGCGACTTCTTTAAGAAAAGTATTGGTTTTCCAAATAACACCAATTCTGGAATTCGGATCATGAAAATAGATTGGAGTCTATTAAGGTTACCATACTAAAAATTACATATTCCTATATAAACTCCACATTAGATTTATTGTAATATACAATTTGATATATAGTAAAAATGTAGTCATTCAATCTTTCCATTATAATGGATTCTAGTTAACACAACTGGTAAAGTCTCTAATGGTTAAATATGAAATCTGAGGTTCAATTCTCATCTATACCAAAAATTGATTAATGTCTTAGTCTGATGATAAAGAGTTATTATTAGAAACGGACGCCATTAGTTGAAACTCTCAAAAAGAGAAAAAAAAAAAAAAAAAGTCTTTCCATTATATGTATGTAAATCATTAAACCGATCGAATTTACATTAATTCTAAATGATAACCTGTCCAATTTAGCACAAGGTAAAAATTCTCTTTCTTTTTTTTTCTTTTTTTTTTGAGAATGGGTAATAATTCTCTTAGTTTTGCTCTTTCTACATTTATTTTCTTCTATTTTTAACGTAGAAAGACAATACCTTCAAATGTTGACCATTCTACGTGGAATTGAATTTACATAGCATTAACTTTTAACACCTGCCCCGGTTCATAAAATTGAATTGGTTTTGTCTTTGTTTGCAGCTATTATGAGTTGACTAAAAAGTTTTTAGATTTTTTCTGATGTTCTAAAGTTGCAGCTCTCGCTCTCTCTCATGTTTGAGACATGTTCTATATATGATTTTCAGGTATAATATAACTAGCAGGAACGTGTGTTAACTTGGGTCCCATTTGGTAACCATGTTTAAATACTGTTATTTAAACACCTCAATACAAATTCTACACATTTTTTCACCCACACATATTTCCACAAAACTTAAACAACATTACTAGAAATCTCTTCCATATTTGTAATAGCATATGTACGTTCTGTGATTAGCTATATATAATAGCCACCTTTTTAGATACAACGCACGACTGTCTTAATGCATAGAATATCTGAACTCAGCCCGCATTTTTTTTTTTCCAACGGTTTTGAAAACTATCATTGGTTTAAAAAAAAAAAACTCATATTATATATATTTGTTAATATAGGATATTAGGATCCAAGGAAGAACAAATTAAGATTCTTTTTAATGCTTTAATCATGATATAACTAAGAGAGACGAAGAAGTAGACAAGAACAAAATGTCCTCTTATGAAAGACCGGGCCAAAATAGGCATTTGACTTTTTCACCAAAACTTTCCAGCAAAATGGCCCTGTTTTAAACTCGATTTTTTAAAAATTGAGTTTCAATGAAAAACGATTTTTAGAAAATCGAGTTATGTGAAATCAAACTTTTAAAAAAAAAAAAAAAAAACATGGAATTTGAGTTCCATGTAAAATTTCTCACATTACTCGATTTTCTAAAAATCGAGTTTCAAAACATGGGTATTTTGCTACATCTTTTGAGCGAAAGAGACAAATGCCCATTTTGCCCTAAAAGACTAAGAGCGTACAAAAAGTAAAAAATCATCCATATCCTCATAATCTTAGATCAAGTAATTATTGTGTTGCTCATGTAAGCTAGTCAATTGGATAAGTAACCTCTATAGAGTCCAAAGAAGGGAAAAAAAAAAAATATATATATATATATATATACACACACACACATGTTCATTGTTTTATAATATATTTTGTTCATTCTTAGGGTCTGTTTGGATTGAATTTATTGTTGCTGAAACTGAAAACTGAAAATACTATAGCAAAATAATTTTTAAATATGTGAATAGTACAGTGGGACCTATTTTTAATATTTTTAAATACGTGAACAGTGCATGCATTGTTCATAAATAGTGAATTTTGTCTCTGAAAGTCAATAACTACGGCTTAAAAAAAATTAAAAAAAAAAAAAGAGAAAACGCGCGTTTGTAAACGCAGACACCCAATCCAAACCCCGTCTTATTGTGATAGGAGTAGAATCATTTTTATCTGATATAATATTAAAATTATTTTTATTAGTATCAATTACACGACAAACCATATTAATAATTCTATTTTTAAAAAAATATTGTTTCTAAATTTAGATATATAGATATGAAGCAAAGCCTTTGTTATAGGCTCTTTTGTGTAGCCCTCTGGGGTTGTTTTGTTTTGGAATAAAATCGCAAATTATCAAAGAAAAAAAAAAAGATATGAAGCAAAGCACAACCATATAATTAGGCCACACATGTATAGCCTAGACACAGATTTTCATTCTTGATATATGTGCTTCCTCTGAGAGCATAGGGAGGAAGAAATCAAAATGACAGACAAGATGACAGAAATAAAAAGGACTGGGCAATTTCATCTTTAATTGAGTCTGGTAATAAAGGAAAAAAAAAAAATGAAAAGATCAGAATTAGCTAGGATTGAAAGCAAACACTGTGGGGACAAGAGGCTGTCACTGTCCCTAGCCTGTAAGAAATTGATTGCTCTTGGCAAAGCCTAAGGAGGAAGATGCTCCCATGCAAATCCTTACACATATCTTCAAATCTTCAAAAACCTCTGAAATTCCTGTCCATTATTCAGAACACCAGAATCTGCAAGAATTTCAACGAAACTAATTGGAATTTTTCTGCACGGAGAGGTCATATTGCCCAATGTGATTGGTTTGACATTGATTAGGATATACATTTCTTAATTTCTTTTTTCTTTTGTGTTTTAAAGTTGAAATGTCAATTTTGTAAAGTTTCTTCTTTTATGCTAAAAGATTGTTTATTTCAAAAGAAGATAAAATTTAGATTATTTGCCAAAAAAATTTGAAACAAAAAGTAAAAGCAAAACGCTAAAAACTTTTTGCCTTTGCCCAAACGGATGTACTCATCTAAAAAAGAAATAGCTATTCCTTCATCTTTTATTTAATAACATTCAAGTTTTAGTCTCAAACTTTTTGGTATGGTGATGTTAGAGTTGACTCATATTTGTTTATGGGTTAACTGGCCTAAAGATAGTGACCATTTAATTTGAATGATTTGTGAGCCGAATTATAAGTTTGGGTTTAGGGGGACAACCACCTTCTTTCCTCCTCCCCCCAAATGATTCAATGGAATCTTGAGGATTTGAATTTTGTAGAGATTATGCTCTATATAAATATTCTTATAACCCTAATTTTCAAAATAGTGGGGGGATATATTGATAATCACTCACTTCTATGAATGTTAGCACACTACGTACTGAATCTCGTAAAATCCATGAGTTATTTCATCTTGCTTAACTGATTTTTCATAATAAGTGACATGTAACATGTGAAACAAAATTGTCCCATACAAAATGTCAACTTGAAAAATTGTTTGCTTGGTGGTCCCTTTTTATGCATGTTCAAAAGCTGGTGATATATATGGTAACTTTAAAGTCAAATTGATAATACCCACTTCAGGAAATGCCTTTGATCGTAAAAAGTTATCCTGAGAAATATCATTTTATCTGTTACATACAAAAATTTGGAATATTTACCATTACTTCTTTCTGCATATATACGTATCAAGCAGTGTTAATAACAGAATATTTTTTATAATTTTTTTCTTGAACAAAAGTGCTGATATAATCTGATATGATTAGAACGATATCATTTTCATCTAGATTTATCATTGACTCTACTTTTATTATGCTCAAATTACAACAAACCATGCAATTAGTTGTAAAAAGAAGTTATAAAAAATGTTGTTATTTTATACTTATTCATACATATTTGATGAGTTACTACTGTTCAGTCACAAAGTTAATTAGAATAAACTAAAGATGTTTTGATCAATGATTGTGTGGACATAAGAAACATTGTGATGTCTATACATGGTAAATGAATCAAACTTTAGATGATCTTTAAGAAAAACATATATACCAATTGATATTTACCAAGTAATATGTGTTTGAAGTTTGAACTGCTTTGAGATTGGGAGGTGAAAAACTACGGATAGGGTAGTGTCATACTGGGGTCGAGTAGTAGCATTCTACAGTGTAAACCACACCTCTTTTTCTATTTGTCTTTTCTAAACTTGTTTTGTTTGGGCAACATGAAGTCACGTGAATAACTTTCAGACCTCTCTTCTTTGCCCTTTCTCTCCTCTATAAACACTCACCACCATTTGATCAGTCCCTTTTGGCTTTGTTATTCTTTCACCTATCCCATGTTGTCCACCTTTGCTGGACACCAGCTATAACATCTCTCTCTCTCTCTCTCTCTCTATTCAATGACTCCGGCCTATCTGAACCCACCATCATCTCCTTGCCCTCTTGTAGAGCAAAGAGAAGAAGATCAACACCTTAAGCTCTTTATCTCACCACATGATCATAAAGCCTCATCTTCCCTCTTAGTTCCTACTTTTTTTGAGAGGAAACAACATGATGAAAAGGGGATTAAATTTGAAGAGCCACAGCTACAAGAACATGATGATGAAAAGGCAAGCTAATTAAGAAGCATGTATTAATTTACATATTTTGATTAAAAAGGTTCATGCTTTGAAATAATTGATTTTACAATTATTCTTTTGATCTTATATATTCCTTGATCCTTTATTTCATCTTATCTTAAACCAAAAAGTTCAAAAGTCTAGTCAAGCATTTCTTTTTAATCCTTGATCTCTTACTAAACATTATACGTTTCCTAGTGGTGAAAAAATTATATTTAATGGTTTGGATTTCTATTTTTTTGGCCCCTCAATTACCTAGTGATCTAATTACTTTCATCTTTTATTTTTATGACCTTAATCTTATAGCAGTGGAAGGTTAGTATTCTATAATTTGATTTCTTGGTGATATTTCAAGATCTTAAGCTAATGATTAGATTTCTATTGCCTTTGTGTCCTCAAATTTACTTTTGATCCTGTTTTTTAAAACTCTTTTCTTGAACATAGATTAATAATCCCATATGTTATGGATCAACATGTGATCATCCAGCATTTTCATTTTCTTCATTGCAGTCTGTGGAGGAAGATATTAGCAAACACCACAAATTATCCATATGCCAAAGCCAAGGTGGAGATCCAAGTAAAAGTACAACTGGGCCAGTACAGTGGATGTCTTCAAAGATGAGGTTGATGCAAAAAATGATGAACCCAAATTTCCAAGATACAGACAAACCAGCAAGAACTATGAAGAACTTTCCAAGTGATCAGCGGCATGGAAATGGAGAAATCAACCCGCCTAACTGCATCAACAACACTATTAGGGTTTGTGCTGATTGTAACACCACCACTACCCCTCTTTGGAGGAGTGGCCCTCGAGGTCCCAAGGTTATATATCTTTCTTCATCATTTTTGTGCATAATTTTCTAGGGCTAAGAATCAAACACTAAAGCCGATCACCCTCACAGATGCCCTTACCATTGTGTTATGTTTAGTAATATTAGCACTTTATGTGTAATGTTTAGTAATATTAGCACTTTATGTGTATATATTATCATCACAAAAACCACACACCAACAAAGAAATCTTAAATAGGTTAAGCTTGATTTTGCTTAACTTGACAGATAGCTGAGTTTAAGCTATTAGGAGTGACAACATAGTTTTAACTCAGGACCACCTGCTTCTAATACCAGGATGAATTACTATATGTTCCATAAGTTTAAGCCTTTAGGAAACTATGACTTAATTGCCTAACCATTATTATAACATATATAGATAGCTAATTAAGTTCTTTATATGCAACATGTTATTGCAGTCACTTTGCAATGCCTGTGGTATTAGGCAAAGGAAGGCAAGAAGAGCCATGGCAGAAGCTGCAGCAGCTGCAAATGGTATGGTAGTTTCCACCAACAATTCAACAACGAAGAGTTATAAGGTGCACAACAAAGAAAAGAAATCGCGTAAAAGCCATGGAGCACAATACAAGACTAAGTGCAAGCTCATGGACACTTCCCACAGCAAAAGGAAGCTTTCTTTCAAGGATTTAGCTCTAAGTTTGAGAAACAATTCGACTTTTGGAAGAGTATTTCCTCAGGATGAAGCAGAAGGTGCACTCCTGCTAATGGAACTATCTTGTGGCCTTGTTCACAGTAGAAAATTTTCCATTTAGTTTTAACAAGTTTTTTCTTTTCTTTGTTGAAGTTTGTCTCATCTCCATTTCAAATGAACCCATTTCATGGTTGAAGTTTAATATCAAAAAATTTAAAAGTGTATCTAGTATCATGTCATTTAAAGCACATGATACTCTATACACTGAGTTTCGGAAAAAAAAAAAAAAAAAAAAATTTACCGTGAAATGAACTCTTAAAATGGAGAGAATCTTGTTCTCTTTCTTATATGCGTGCAACTAAGTGAGTGAGTGTGTGAGAGATGTGTCTTTTGAGCAAGTTGTAAACCAAAAGATATGGGTTTGCTTCATTATTACCGTTTATCTTGATAGTAAAATAATGAGGATAATTATACATCTTCAGCTACGTACTTTGATTCACAATTACCTTTGTACTTGTAGCTAGGCCCCATTTCCATGTCAAGATTCATACATAGATTAATTTGAATGAGAAATGTTAGTTATATCTGTTGCGTGTGTTTGTGACTTTGTGTCCTCAAAGTTGCTCCACTTTTATCATATATGGTAACGTGTCATCAAACTTCCTAGATAGTCATGTGACCAGAGTGGAAATCAGTCCATGTGGTCCTAGTAAAAATACTGATTGAATTGATTGGTTGCATTTTTTCAACTTGGGAAATTCCAAGCAATGCTATGCCAAAAAAATGGACAAAGTTAAGTTCTTTTTTCTAGCTTCTACTAAAGTTTTCTTCTTCCCCTCTTATAATAACTACTTTTTGGTGTTTGGGATCTTACTACTGCTTAAAATGAATTTCAGAGTATTGGTCCATGGAAAAGGACAATTTTTATAAGTTGGTACGAAAAATTATCAAAATATGTTATGCTATTTGTTGCATGTAGCATGTGTGCCTACAAGCTAGGTTACAATAGATGAGGACTACACATACGTACGAATTCCATTGGCTTTATACATATATCTATTGATACATAAGATACTGTCTCAAATTTAAGACTATCATATGGCTATTAAATAGCCAAGGTCAGTTGATTAACTAAAATTCTCATTTTAGAATGAGTGATACCATATACATAAAATTCTTATTTTTTTCATAATTTTTAAGGTGGTAAGTTGTTACATTATTTTTATTTTTATTTTTGTTGCTTATTAGGAACTTGTCGCCTCAGTAATTATGAAAAAAAGAAATTATGTAGACTTGTTGTTTTAGAATTGTTGAAGTTTAACGTACATGGTGTTTGGTTAGATAAAATAAGGAAGTTGTATCTTGTATAATGATTGCATGTAATACCTCTCTCACTTGGAGTAGGTCTCACATTTAACGGATTTACCTCTATGTGATAGAGATAATACACAAAGCTGTTACATAAAATAACAAATCGAAAATAGGAGGGAAGGATGTGAATGGGAGAAGAGGGTGGAAGAGCTACTATTTCCACCTTTTGGTTGAAGGCAGAGAGCGCAGGAAAAGAGATAACGTGGTGTACTGATGCTGTTTTAGTTACACTATAGTCTAGTGGTGAGGGCCACCCAAGTGAAATCAGGCAAAAATAGAAGGGAATTTGTGATGTGATTCCTTTATCGCCATTAGGAAATTATCTTTACACTCTTGTGATGTGCCTTCGTTTACTACCACACATTTCTTGCAGCCTGCTGTTTCAGTACTCACCCATTGAATTTTTTGTAGGTTGACAATTCTTCACACATCATCATCCATAGAATATTGTCATATGTGCCATAAATCAAAAAATCAAAACTAATGCATATATTCCAATTTGTGATAATTTGGTATAGTATTAAACCAAAAAAAAAATCAAAATCAAAATCAAAACTAATGAATTTATGTAGTTATAACTTATAAGCCCCTTCACAAATAATTATGAACGAAAAAATAACTAGAAATTTAACACCCAAAAATATGTAGTTTTGGCAACTAGATTTTTGAGGACTGTCAACTTTACTATTCTACTTTTCTTTGAATCATATTGTGTAGCTTTCTGCCTCTACAATTAAATAGAACTGTTTTCCCATTTTTAATGTAATTATATAGAGATTATGCTTTCTGTTATCATTACTAATGTGATTATGACATTTCCATTTTCCTCTTTAATTTTTTATCTTAGGATGTGCAGTATAGGAGCGTCAAATATTTTTAGGGAGTATACCAGTGCATATCTTTAGATGAGAACATCACATGGTCCGACGACTATGTACATGTTTATCTTTTTGGTCAATTGGATAGACTTCAACTTCGTAGGATTGTTAAGAATTTTAGATGAGATTTTATTTATGTATTTATTTATAGTTGTAAGAGCACTCTCATCAGGTGTGCCAAATGCCAAATATTTGGCATTTGGCACACCAAACCCCAAAACAGGAGCCTCATGAGATGTTCCAAATGCCAAAAATTTTGGCACACAGCTACAGTACCGTCTCAAATATGAGACGGTACGGACAGCCATGCTAATTTTTTTTATTATTTGTTTATTCCCTCAGACTTTCTCTCTCATTATTCACGCAGACTCTCTCTCTCTCTCTGCTCTCATCTGCGTTCTGTTCTTTTCTCTCTGCATCATCGTTCTTCTCTCTCGCCGAAGCCGCCAATCTCGCCGCTGATCTCGCCGAAGCCGCTGATCTCGCCGGAGCCATAGTCGTCCTCCATAGCTCCCTCTTCACTCTCATTCTCTTCATCTCTCATCCTCAAGTCGCCTGAAGCCGATCTCACCTAAAGCCACCTCAAGCAGCTGAAATCGATCTCGCCTGAAGCCGATCTCGCTGCCGATGTCTCTCGCCTGAAGCCGACCTCGCCGCTTGAGCTGTGGGTTTGTTTGATTTGGGATTTCTTTTTTCCTGGTTGTGTTTTTTTTTTTTTTTTTTTTGAGGCAGCGTTGGTGGCTGTGGTTGTTGCCGGTGGTGGCCGTTGGTGATGATGATGACGATAATGATAGTGCCGGTGGGTTTGTCCTGATCTGATTTGCCGCTCTGGTTGTGTTTTTTTTTTTTTTTTTTTTTTTTGAGGCGCGTTGGTGGTCGTTGGTGGTTGCGGTGGTGGGCCATTGGTGATGATGATGATGATGATAGTGGGTGGGTTTGTCCTGATCTGATTGCCGCTCTGTTGTGTTTTTTTTTTTTTTTTGAGGCGGCGTTGGTGGCCGTCGGTGTTGTTGCCGGTGGTGGCCGTCGGTGTTTGTGCCGGTGGTGGCCGTTGGTGATGATGATAGTGATAGGGATAAGGAGGAGGAATATATTATTTTAATGTATAGGAAATATTATTTTAATGTATAGAATTGAAATATAGAACATCTGAAAAATGGTATGTTGTAAAATGATGTGCTAAAATGATAAAGTGAGTTTTTGATGTGTTAAAATGACATTTTTCATGAGAGACCTGATGGAAATGCTCTAAGTTGTAACTTGGTTACTTTTCCATTTCTTCTTCTTCCTTTTTTAATTAGGAAAGAAGGTAAGCCATGATTATATATATAAATATATAATAGAATTTAAATTCTATTTTATATTTGAACACTCAATTAAAATCTTAATATGTCATATTTTCTACAAAAAATAAAATTTATATAGTTTCAAACAAAAAACAAAAAACAACAATATTAAAAAACTTTCATAATGAACAACAATATATATATATATATATATATATTTATATACAAACAAAATTATAATAAATAAATGTCTCTTAATAAATACCACAATATCAAATTTCATATTCATATATAAAATTAAATGAGAGGAAAAAAGTTTTTTTATTAAAAAAATAATATTTTATTGAATTTCTTTGAGTTGCTGACTAGTATATCTAACTAAACGCATGACAACTCATCTGCCTAAGAGATCATGGTAATTAATCCAATGCCTGTGGCATATTTGTCTCAATATCAGCCACCCCAGCCATTTTTTGAAAATTAATAATCTAAGTAGGTTACATTAAAATAAAAAATTAAAAAAAAAAAAACTAAAACTATGTAAGTAATTTAGAAAGATCGAGTCAATATACAAATTGATTAATACATACACGCGCATGAATATTAATTCAATATTTCTCCTTGTAATTAAAGGCTAATTATATATTGGGGGAGAAGAGCTTCAACTAGATTTGTAATATGTTCTAACTATGTGTCTTAAAAATGCAATAGATAGCTATTCTCGAAAAAAAAAAAAAAAAATGCAATAGGTAGCTAAGAGGATTGTAGTTCAAAGGATTGGTACATTTTGGTGTTTCTAACTAAAATATATAAAGTTTAAATCCTCCCACCTTTAACTATTGAATTATCCCAAAAATAAAAATAAAAAATACTATGGGTAATTAGGTAAAATAGGATAGCAGACATTTCAAGAACTACCATGTCAAGCAAATAGTTAGTTTGTTAGAAAGGATACATGTGAACTTGTACTATGTGGCTAAATTAGAGACATCAACTGCAATACATTAATTACAGGAGACACACGGTATCCCATTGTACTTATGTTTCATTGGCACGTGAGCAGTGCCAGTTCTACATGTGAAGCAAGTGATGCAGCCGCCTAGAACCTTAGAAAAAAGGCTACCAAATTTTAACTAATAAGATTTTTAAAAAATATTATAATAGTATCAATTAAATCTAAATATTAGTCAATAAATAAAATAATTTTTTTTATCAAATGAAAAAAAAAAAAAAAAAAAATCTTACCTCTATAATATTTTTATCTAAGTCTATCACTAATATTTTTACCTCCACAACATTTTTAGCAGAAAAAAGAAAAAAAAAATTACTAGTTTTTATCTAAGTCTACTATTAACATCATTTTTTTACTTACCACTATCAATCTGCCACATCAACAACTTTGAAAAGTTTTGTCAAATTTTTTGTTTATAGACTTTCAAGAAAAAATCACAATGTTAATTAGTAGTAATTTTGCAACTAAAACAACATAATAGAATCTAAGTAATTTTTAATTTTTAAAAAATCATATTTAAATATATAAGGACTTAATTTCACTTTTCACCTTATGCCCCCAAATACATTAAACCGCCTCTACACGTGAGTCTCACACCTGTAGAGCCTACATGTCAGTAAAACGTAAGTCTTATACGTTGAGGTGATACAAAGCTTTTACTTTTAATTACAATTTGAAAATTGAAGGTAACATATATACAAAAATGACAACAAACACAACTATTATATATGGTTCCTTACTACCTTTTCTTTTAGATCTGCCTCAAAGACTCTAAACTAAACTACTGTAAAGATGTTTTCATGGGAATTAAAATATTGAATCCAAGTCTGTCACATGATGACTAATACAAGGATTTAGATTTACTTTTGTCCTTTAAATGCTATGTTAATCAATACAGTGCTCAAATTCTATATGTTGTCACTCTTAACCAGCCCAACTATATATGAAAAACTGGCAGTTGGCAATATTTTCTTTCATATTTCTTGTTTCTTCTTTATTTTTATTTTTATTCTTTATTTTTTTGGATCAACTACAACAAACCTTATAATCTCAAAATCTTGGAATTGGTTATGAATTTTTAACAGGCTAATTATGGTAGATCACATGTATTTTAATATACATGCATATGTAATGATTTCGTTCATAATTAAAAAATAAAAGTAAAGTAACTGAATTATTTCTAATGACCATCAATCTATTGCAACCCTCTCTCTCTCTCTCTCATTTGGACATGTACGTGAACAAAATCTATTGCAAAAAAACACTTATAAAGGAAAACTTTGCAGCTATGGACTACCAATTGCTCATTCTTGAAGGTCAGTAAGGGATGCTAATCAAGCTAAGACCCGAAAGGCCCAATTCAAGTTTGGGAGGAGGGACATCAACATGTACCAAACAATTCAATAATATATTCCGTTATAACATCATTACTTGAAAACAAATATAATAAAAAAAACAAAAGACCCAATTGGCGCTTCTGTTGCTGGTGTAAAACGTCATGGGACAAAGGTCAAGTAGATCAAGTCCACCGACAAAAAGTATTGATATAAATTAAGCAATAAAATTAGAGTATGGTCTCCACGAGATCATCCTCACGTGCCTTGTTCTAGAATCTCCCTTTAGTATAGAGAATATAGAAATAGAATAGCATTTGATAGCTCAACAAAGTAAAAAAAATCAGCTCAAATTTTGACACTCTGATTGTTAGATCCAATTTTACTAAATTATAGTTGACCAACCAAATACAATTTTTTTTTTTTTTATTATTGTCAATTTTGCCAGAAAATAGTTATACAATTATCTTTATAATCGCACAAAATATGCATCTCTTTCTTTTTTATTTTTTATTTTTTCCCATCTTGAATCAGTTTAAATTACAGAAAGCTCACGAGATTATCAAGAAATCTTGTTAGTTGTTTCTCAAAAAAAAAAAAAAAAATCTTGTTAGTTATGATGTCTTTCATTAAATTATACATAATAAGCA